>NC_134579.1:53828750-54133020 GCF_037038515.1 Microtus pennsylvanicus | reverse complement strand
AAGCCTTCTGTGCATAGGAAACGTTTTCAATTAAAATTCACATTCATATTCAACGGAGAACATATAGGGAAGTAAATTCAAATAATTGACATATAATCCAAATTCATGACACTGTATCAGGGCAAAGGGAAAGGCTTCATCTCATAAACGGTAAGAACGGAGCACGGGAAGGTTTGCTGACTACTCAGATTTTTACTCATTTTGGCTTTATTTTCCTCCACTATTTGATGACACCATGAAATCCATCCAAATTATAATAAAAATGTATGGCAAAGCTTTTCAAGAAACCCTGCCATGGTGGGGGTTGAGGGCTGCCTCTTCCTTCAGACAAAGAGAATATAGTACCCAACGAAAGGAAGAACAGACATGCAAACTGCTAAACAGATGTGGAAAACCAACACTGATGGTGTGGACACTGTAGCCTTTCTGTTCTCTGCAAACAAATCCATTTCTTTCCTCAATACTTTAGTACATTTCTAACATTACCTTTTCTTTCCATCTAATGTCCCAGTGCTTCTCTCTGAAGACGAGGGTGACAGTTGCTTTTCTAGTTTACTGCCCTGACTCCCTGTTACATACATATACAAACATGTATATGTCATCTGACATGACAGAAGACTCTGGGAATGAAAGCGTTCAAAGTCTTTGAGGAAGACTTTGAGAGCTTTTCTTTCATAAAATACTAAGCACTGCAAGAAAACTAAAGATTTTCCATCCAAATGGAAGGTGGTAAAATGTTCTTTAGTCTTCACAAAAGACTGAAACAAAAGAAACATAATTCAGTTTCATCACGGGGAGAGCTCCTGTTCTCAGTCCACATTCTCACAGGCCCCAGTGACTCATGGAAATTGTTACTCTGACGGACATTGATTCTGCAAATTAATATTCAAATGTATACCTCCTGCTCTAAAGATCATTACTTTGTCCAGAACAAAAGAATGCTCCTTGCTAGTAGTTTGAATTGTAATTGGCCTCCGTAAACTCTAGGGGCAGGTTTTGAGATCTCATACTTGCTCATGCTACACTCAGCATCTCAGTTCACTTCTTGTTGGCTTTGGATTAAATATGTAGAATTCCAGCGTTGTCTGCTTGCACATCACCATGTCCCACTATAATGATAATGAACTGAACTGACCCTCTGAAGTGTAAGACATGCAATTAAATCTTTTCCTTTGTAAGAGTTGCTGAGGTCATTGAATCCCTTCAAAGAAACAAAAACCTATGTATGACACCTTCTTTTTCCTATTTCAACTACCTCCCTTTCACCCTTTTCTCTGTACTTCCATTCAGAGCTAATCATTTCCCCATGATTTTGCTTATATAAAATTTTAAAGCAAGAGTCTCCTACATGATTAAGTTCGTATCCACTTCTCAATATTATACAAGAACGAGGTTGGAAAAGAGAGGACTGCAATCTCATTTGAACAACTCCAGGTTGTTTCGTATAATGAGGATAGGCATTGGAATCTACCAATCTCACACATGAATTCAATTTTCCACTGGAAACTTAAAAGAACATACCTGATTTGCTTTCACTCTAGAGATAAATCTGGGCTCTTAAATTGGATAATAAATCTTAAGATGAATTTGTGAAGTTTCTCCCAAAGCGGTTCTCAGACTTTAGTATTCAGATGCCTCGTCTGCAGATCTTATTAAAAAGCTGCATTGAAAGCAGGGAGGCAGGAGCAAGGTCTGAGTTTTTACAGGACTGATTGTTTTCGCTGTTTCCAATAGCATATGCTCAGAATCCAGCATTTTATGTAATGGTATTATGAGATGAATCCTTTAGAATGGATTTTGGTCATGAGAGTGGAGTCTTGTCAATAAGATTAGTGTTTTTACGAGAGACCCTAGAGAGTTCTTAATGCCTCTTCTCTGTCATATGATATGTGATTGACAATTTCCAACCCAGAAGACCCTCACCATAGCACATTAAAGTCTCAGACACTAGTCTTATATATTCAGCCTTTGTAAGTGTTAAAAATTAATCCCTTTGGCTTATGAGGCCCTGTCTATGACATTCAATTATAATAGCATAATCTATGACATTCCAAGATGAGGTTGATGCTAGGCTCTGTGCCAGAGACCTTGTATATTTATGTTCATACATGTGTAAGACACTCGTCAAAAACTGGCTCCTAGAATGTTGTTTTTTATGTTTTAGTCCTTTCTGCTGCATTTTCCCCTAAAATAGCAAATGAACTAACTCCTAAGACCAATGATCAGCATCCTTGTCTTTATCTCTAGTCTTAAGCAAACATTTTAGCTCTGGGGATGGGCTCCACAGACATTAAAGATCATCAACTGAGTGGGTAGGGTAACTAGAATGAATGCTGCAAGCCTCGTTGATCACATGCAGCTCTCAAAGGTAAAACCTGCCTTTGACACATGGAGCTCTCTTTCAGCTGGTAAAACCTGCCTTTGAGCTTGCTTACAACCCAGGGCATGAATTATCATTTTAAAGTGGTGTAGCGGAAAATTCTGCTAAGTTACCTCAAGATCAAGTGGGAAAGCTTGAGTTATTCCTTAGAATCTATGGCCACCTTGCACATAAAGAGAACAAATGATGTGAGACAGAAGCACATGTGTTTCTTATTTATTTATTTTATTTACTTATTTATTTATTTATTGTGTATACGGTGTTCTGCCTGCATATATGCCTGCAGGCCAGAAGAGGGGACCAGATCTCATTACAGATGGTTGTGGGCCACCATGTAGTTTCTGAGAATTGAACTTGGAACCTCTGGTAGAGCAGTTAGTGCCCTTAACCACTGAGCCATCTCTCCAGCCCCACAAGAGTTTCTTTTAACTATTTCCATTTCTAAATTTACTTCCTTTTGAATCCACATGGCTAGTATACATCCTACATAGGGGCTTATTTCTTTTGCTTTCATAGATATCTGTTCTTCCCCATTAATAAACTTGGGTATTAAGAAATTCTCTATCTACCAACCCATTATCACTGCTTGAAAAAGTATCACTCTTGGGGAGCTCCACCTTCCATATGCGAAACGATACACTTTGTTCCAGACTCCAGATAAGATAATTGATCTACATGTTGGAATCAGTGATAGAAGGTTGTGATAACTATCTATTTAAGCAAAGAAAAGTTGGTGTCTTGGAAAAATATAGCAAAATAAGCAAAAGATAGTGGTAATTTTCATGCATATTTAATTACAAGATTCATGGGAATGGAAAGTTTTTAATGTGCATGTGTGTGTGTGTGTGTGTGTGTGTGTGTGTGTGTGTGTGTGTATGTTTTAAATCACTTAGAAGCTAACGGAATTAAAAGACTCAGAGAGTGAGCAAGCGAGAAAGCAACTTTGTGAAGGGTGCCAATCTAATTACAGAGCAGCCTGTCCCTGGAGGCTCATTGTGAGCCGCATCATCGCTTATGTGTGTCACCTTAAACAAGTTAACTGATCTTCCACACTTTCTTGAAGGGAAAAGAACAGTGCCAGAAAATCCTCCCTTATTGGACATTCTTAGTCTAAAGTTCATAGGATTTCTTTCTTCTCTTTTTACATAAATCTTGGTGAGTTAAAAATAATTAAATCTCTATAGCACAGAATATAATTTTCCTTTTCCCCAACCTACTTATTCTTACTTCTCAGTATTATATTTTGCCTTTGCTGGTGGTTTTAATAGTCATCCATCTCTTGACAGTTTTGTCTATTGCTCACATCTTTCCTGGAAGCACTTTCATTTTGAGGTACCTCCATAACCCACACAAAGTTTTCCAGTAAAATTTCCTTTATCTTTAGACTGATCCAATGTTATGTCTTTTGAGTCTCTTTACTAATGATGGCTTTTCTGCCTTTGCTTTGCTGTTGGAATCAGTTAATTGCTTATGCTTTAATACTACATCAAAGAATTGTAACATCCCAACAGAGCTTAAGGGCAGATTCCAGGTACTGGCAATGTCTTCAAGTAGCAGTACCCAACAAACACTCCCCTTATGTTATAAAATATAGTTTCCAAATCTGCTTTAGAACAATAAAATATACCAACATTCTGTTATATAAGGCAACTAATTTTTATCAAAACAAGGTTTTAAAAGAGTGTAATTGATCGAGATTTTATGTTTAATGTTTCTCAATTCTTAACAGTACTACAATAACAAAATTGAAAAATTCCATTTTGACGTACTCTTTTTTCCAGGTTGTTATTCAAATTCCCAAGATAACTCACTACCTCTCCAAATATTTCCCTTTTAAACATTTATCCCTTTGTCAGAAAACAATTAGATAAAATAAAGTGATGGAAAAGGAAGGAGGCTTGGAAAGGAAAAAGATTATATGATCAGAGAATGGGAAAGCCAGAGCAAAATGGCAGAAACAGGAAGACAGCAGAAGCGGTGGAAATCAAAACAAAATAGAACTGTCCTAGGTTAGATCAAGGGAGACAAAAAAAAATGATAGTAATTGAAAAGCTGGAAAAATTCAAGTAAAATGTCTGCATTGACAACAATCCCAGCAATGCTGAATTCTCTATTTGAACAAAAGTGGTACAGTTTTGTAAGATTATAACTTCACAGAGTGAGGAAGGAGAACATAGCGACTCCACATCTTTCCCTCAACTTTTCTCTAGACGTAAAGGGAACATAAAGCAAAAGAATTGCTTTTCATAGTTATAGTAAAAAGGAAGTTGGGACAGAAAATGAGACATAGTTAATTTATTGCCTTTTTGACTATAGCGGTAAGGTGGAAGACTCCAGGTGTAGAAGGCAAGTCTAATCTGGTACTCCCAGTTCAAAGCAAGCAGACAAGGCAGCACCAATCCCCCCCACCTCACAGTGTGTGAAACAATCATCAGGCTCCCTGTGACTATCAAATGAAGCAGAGAATCAAAAATGCCCCTTTGCCTTGTTTATTTATACGGATGCCATTGGTCTTTAAAATAAAATTGATTTGTCAGTTCACTTAATCTTCTAGTACAATGTAGACAGATTCCTTGTTTTATTTTTTTCCAGAATGCCAATACCCTGTCTTTATAGTCATGTTTTACTTTTCCTATTTAAATTTATAAGGTGGCAATAATTTATTTTGAGATAGTTTTTTTTTCTTACAAACATAAAATATCTGTTTTGATTTTAAAAAAAAATTCAACCAATTCCAAAAATGGTCATACCAACCAATGACCCAATCTCACAATCCAGCTAAGGTTTATAATTGTTAGTCTGGTTCATAAAACTCACAGCTCACCGTGGTTCCTAATGTATAGCAGTTCATGTAATAGCAGAGAAGTCTATGTTGTTTAACATTTCATCCTTTCCTTCTTTTATGTGGTTTTTGACTTGTGTCAAAACTGAAAAGGAGACCGTGAAGCCTAACTTGCTTTAATCGTCACACCTACTTATAGTAATGCAAAATGTATTACGAGTTTGAGACTAACTTCACATACATTAGGAGAGATCATCTCAAAACACAAACAAGTTCATCAATGCAGAAAGACAGACAGAGAGAGAGAGAGAGAGAGAGAGAGAGAGAGAGAGAGAGAGAGAGAGAGAGATTAAACTAGAAATGCAGTGTGAAGTTGCTGTGTCCCATCTGTGAGTGGCTAAGCTCAGGTTATGGTTCTAGAAAAGGAAATCAAACTGAACTGACTTTATAAATTTCTGAAACTGTACCTTTCTTTTTAGGCTGAGAATTTGAAAAAATATGAACTAACAGATTGTTTATTAAAATTTGATAGAACTAGTTTCTCCTAAACTTCTAAAATTGAAACAAAGAAACAAATATATTGATGTTGAGAAAGGAGCAAGAAAGGAAAAGACAGCAATTTGCTTACATAGATCAATACCTATCCTCTGTATTCATGGCCAGTTCAAACTGATATTCAGTCACTTGTAACCAAAAGAGCTTTGTCTACTACATCTGTCCATCTGGGGCCTTAAATGCTTTCTACTTGCAGTTCCTTCGGGATCTCCCGTACACTCTCAATTTTCCTATGCTTTCCACCAAAATCTTTCATTCGTTTTCCTTCAGTGACTCCTGCCTGTCTTGAAATATCCTCCTGTCTTGAAATAAATCATCACGTGGCTCTCAGGTCCCAAAAGTTATACTCATATTTCTTGTCTGTTATTTACAACCAAACTTCTTGAATGTGTCTTTATTTTTCCAACTCTCATGTCTTGAACTTATCTCTGTGAACTACTTCCTGCATTCAGAAGCATCCTTTCAAAAATATTTTACAAGTCCTTAAACCTCAGCATTTCATTTTTTATCTTCCATCTTTCTTAATCTCCATCAGGATGTATACTTCATATTGGCACATATTAAATGTAGCACTTAAGCAGAATTGTGAGCAAGATGACAGGTTTAGTCTCAAACAGTTTGTAAGTAACCTGTCTCTGATTATCTTTCTTGTCTCTTCTATAGTTACGTCAAATTATTATAGAGAATGACCATCATAAGTAAAAAGAATCCCATTTTACATGAGGAGCTAATGAAACATCTTAACTAGTATAGCTTGCCTGCTAAGTAAAAAAACAAAACAAAAAAACAAAAACAAAAACAAAAACAAAAAACCGCAGATGACTTTTCTGTTAATTGTAGCTTGGAGAGAATGGTAATGTGGTGATGTTGAAGGTTGACTGAAATGTATAAAAATACCCAGAATACCACAACCTCTGCATAGATTTCAAAATTACCCCAAACCTTAATATACTGATTTTTCTAATGGCATTCATGAATATTATGATATCTAGGTAATAGACTAACGTTATAGCCACTTACTATTTTTTAGGTGGTAAACATTCTAAAATGGAGGACCGCTATGGATTTTATAACCATAGAAGACTATAAAATAAACTTTCTAATTCTTAACAGTATTAGAAATCATAGGTATGTAAATAAGAAAGGTGTCTAGTTAGGTGTCTTAGTTGAGGTTTCTACTGCTGTGAAGAATCACATTGACCATAGCAACTCTTATAAATGAAAACATTTAGTTGGGGCGGTTACATATTCAGAGACTTAGTCCATTTTGGTCATGGTGTGACATGGTTTTGCACAGACAGACATGGTGCTGGAGAAGTAGTTGAGTGTCCTACATCTTGACGTGCAGAAAACAGGAAGTGGTCTGAGACACTGGGTGTGGCTTGAGCAACTCTAAGATCTCACAGCCTGCCTCCAAAGTGACACACTTCCTCCAACAAGGCCAAACCTACTCCAACAAAGCTTTAAGCATTTTCCTTTGTTCCTGTGGTCCATCAGTGTACAAGGACAAAGAGGCAGAAGTGATGAGAGAGATCCTTCTATGGCACGTGAACATGTTGGAGACAGTCTTTCAGGAGAGACTTTAGTGAATCGTCTCAGCTTTATTTCAGATTATGGAAAATATATAAGATTGGAGAGTCTGGGGACAAATCCTAATTTGCGTGAAGACGCATGGTTCTATCACAAGGCTTCATTTGTGGAAGTAGGTTCGTATAGTAGAGATCCTAGTATATAAGTCTTAGTTACCATATACGTGGCAGGGGGCTTCTTGCAGGAAACTGTGACAAGGGTCACCCTAGAGAAATCAGGCATCCAGGCTTAGAGACAGCTTTCAGATAAGGTCCGTTCTTGGGCTCAGAGACATTCTCCAGATAAGGGCAGGTAGAGAGAACAAAATTTCATTGTAGAAGGAATCTCCATGTCTAGGATCTTTGGAAAAAGTTGCCAGGTCATGATAGACTGAAACTGCTAACCAGCAAGGCCTTTCAAACAAAGCCACAACTCCTAATAGTGCAACTCCCTTTGGGGATCATTTTCTATCAACCACCATATAAGGATTACTATTTCTCTGATGAAACACCATAACCAAAAGCATGTTGGGCAGGAAAAGGTTTATTTGATCATAATCCATTGAGGGATGCCAAGGCAGAACTCAAACCTGGCATAAACGTGGAAGCAAGAGCTTATGTTTAGGCTATAAAGTGTTACTAATTGGCTTGTTCCTCATGATTTGATGAACCTGTTTTCTTATAGAACAGACAACAATTACCCCAGAGGTAGCTCTATCAACAATGGGCTGGAACCTCCCACATAAATTACTAATTTAAAAAATGCTCTACAGGTATGTCAACAACCTGTTCTTATAAGAGCATTTTATCAATTGATCTTTCACCTCTAGGATGACTTTAGCTTCTCTCAAGTTGACATAAAACTAGCCAGGGCTGAAGGTAAATTATAATCTGAAATAGAATTTAGTGAAGACAAAAATGAAAAGAAAGATTCTATCAAAGACTTCGTAATTTGGCCCAATTTAAATGAGGTCAAGTCCATTGCTTAATAATTTTGTATTTCTTTTAGTTTATCACTTATACACATACATATGCATTTGTAAAACATTAAGTAATTCAAATGAGATTGTATATGCAGATACAGAGAACTTCAAAATGTATTGTTAAGTTAAATAGCCAACACTTCTCTTCAATGCTAGAAATGAAGATAATTAAGGGGTTGTGTGTGTGTGTGTGTGTGTGTGTATTTGACATAGTCAAAGAACATATGTGTCCAATTTATATCCAGCTCCTAATGTTAAAGCACACATTATCTGTTGCGGGAGGTCCTCTCATTCCTCCAGCCTATAGCTGCTGAGATACCAGCCCATTGGGGCGTGGTCTCTCTCTCTTTAAAAAAGCTGCCACTTCCCTCTCCTCTCTCTCTTCACTTACTGCTCCGCCGGCGACTAGACTCCATTCCTGGTTGCGCAGAGGGCTGACAGTGATCTGTAAGTTTTTTCCCCTTTAAATAAATACCACCCTATTAATCATAATTCCAAACTGGTGTGGTATTGTTTATGACTTACGCCTTCAATTATCCATAACATTTTCAAGCACATTTGCTAAACAAGAACAAGTACCAATAATGACCACTGTTTAACCTTTGCAGTAATTGTCTGCATATATAAGCATAAGGAGGTTATATGTGTATATATTTATATGAAAACTTACTAATTACTACTAAATTGCCTACACTTGAACATTTCTCTAGAATCTAGTTAAAGGTTGCAGTTCTTTAGAATGCTAAGGAAGTCCCTTGAGTGTAAAATGTCATATGACTAATAGGTTTGGTTTTTCACGTTTATTCATGCATTGCGTCTGATATACATGCATGCCATGTGGCACGCCAGAGGATTACTTGTAAGAGTCAGTTCTGTCCTCTCACCACGTACATTCCTGAAATGATACTTGCAGTCAGAACCTTCACCATGCTCTCATTCACCTCACCAGCACCCCCCAAAATTTCTTCAAGTCATCAACTTTCCCAAGAGGACTTATATCTTGATAGACTGAAGATAAAAATTGCTGATATTTTTCAGGAGCTTAAAATTCTTTTACTCAAAATTTTTTTCAGAAATTTTTATACAATGTGATTGACTAGCAATTCTTATGTATGCACTATTAATAATTTCTATTTTTGGAATATTAGTTTATTTCAAATTGGCTATGCAACAGTAAGTTTTGTAAAGTGGCATTATAACAAGTATCTCATAGCTTGTTAAACCTCCAAAATTAAGCCACGTTCTATAAATCCCAAGCTTAGCCAATGGCAACAAAGTTATTTAGAATATCATTTCATATAGCATCTAGATTCTAGCAATAGAAAAGATGAAGACAATTACACCACAAGCAGAGTAATTCAGAGAAAGACTGTTCCATGTGCAATTGGTTAGTGACAAGACATTTATAACACAATGACAAATCAGGAAGAAACATTTTCCTAATTTGTCTATGACTAATAAGTTTCAAAATAGATTCATCCTATAAGAGGAAACAAAAGGCTTGATGATGGATTTCATGATGAAAATGCGTTTACATGCAGCACTCACTATAGAAAATGTGTTTGAATATGTTATATTGTCTTAGAAAGGCAAGGAGACAAGGGTTAATGGAATGCAGTGGAGAATGCTTTTACTATCAGTATTCGGTGTGTTTGGAGGACGCTATGAAAGAGTTTGAGGCCAATTCAATTTCTTAGCATTCTAAACAGGGTGGGGCAGAGGCTAAACAATTTTTTCCTGAAATCTTCAAAAATATCAAAAGTATATCCCTTGGCATGTGAAGAAAAATCATGAATTGTTACTAAAGGAAATTCTCTCTCTAAAATATATAAGGTTAAAAATCACCATGTTAAGTTCAGAGGATCAATTTTAATTGATCTGGTCAAGGTACTGTGAAGAAAGAAATAAATTAATTTGTAAATGGTATTGGAATTCATTCCCAGAAATAAATGAACATAATTAATGCCCCTGTGGATAACTATTCCCAGGCCTTGTGGTTTATGAATTCTGCTGGGAGGGAAAAGTCATCAGCAATCTTCCTCAGCTATGAACTCTGTGAGCTGAAATACCAACCTTCATGGAAAGCTATGCCTGTGGAAGCAATAGTGGCATAATTGTTATAGAACTAACAAGACCTTTTTTGACCTGATTCTAGACCTGCTTCATAATGAGAACTGATACACATTACTGGATTCCTGCTTGAAACCTGATACTGTTGTTTTTGCCTTAGGGATATGATGTCAAATTGCCTGCAAAATACTTATGTTTCTAGCCATAGTTAATATTGGTCAGAGAATTGGTCAGAAAACCTTCTGTCTGTAGGAGGCAATGGCATAAAGAAACGTTTAAAAGGTCAAAGTGCAGTGAGCTGGTGACTAGTGAATGATCAGCCTTAAATGGAGCATCTGTATCATTCCCGACAAGGCACAGGGAACATGGCAGAAGGCAGAATAGAAAGAATATTTGCCCTTGAGATTGGGAAAGAGTGACATGAAAGATTGTCTTCTGGACACTGGGTGGTGGTTGTTGCACACATGAACTCCCAATACTAGTGCTTTTCACTATAATGTCTGGACCAATATAGACCCCATAAACATTCCATCTCAGAATGCGGAGGTGTTTAGAAGGCTCGTCCCTTCCAGAGAAATTACTTGCAATTAGTGTTTCCTGGAGAAAGCAAAATTATATTCCTAAGTGATGTAGCCACTGGTAAATATCTGTTTACTAAGTAGTTAACTCCCCATTACTCCAAGATAGCCAATCCTAATTAATATAAGTATAATCCAACTAAAAAAAACAGAGCATGAAAATAGAAGGTGGACAGTTTGGTGTGGAGGTGGAAAGCAGGGAGTAGACGAGGTAATGGAAAAGAGATAGTTGAAGAACATTACATGTAGGGTATTGTGAAAGAAAATTTAAGAAGCACCAGCTCTGTCCCTGCAGCCCAGGAGGGCGGATATCATTGCAATGGGCAAATGCGTGATGAAGAGATGGAAAAGACAGAGTACGAGGTAGAGAGATTGGAGAGAAAGAGGGGAGGTCCATGTGCTGTGGAGAGGTGTGGAACTGGAGACGTGAGAGCAGTGAGGAACAGGCCAATAGGAGGAGTCTCTGCTGCCACCAGAGGCCATGATGATGTCTAGGGCCAGGCTACCACTGAGTGTCTTGCCTAGGTCCGTGGTCCTACTACAGTCAGGGTCTGTGTTGACATCTGAGGTCCATGTGTACCAACAAAGGCCATGCTGATGCCAGTGGTTGCGGCTACCACCTGAAGCCATATTGATTTCAGCGTGCTATGCTGAGATAGCCCCAGCCCTAGAGGGCAAGGGCTGACCCTGTCTGTAGCTGACCTACACTGCCAGCAGTGACTTGGGTACTGGAGATCTGGCCATGTCCTTTGCCCGGGGCGAGGAGACACCTAATGCAGGCCCAGACTGTCCAACTCAACTACCACCCTGGTTCAGAAACAAGACCCAGGGTCTCGACATCTACTCATCTTTGGCTGTTGAAGTGTCTGAAGGAGGCAGCACTGTGGATCCATAGCCACAGGATCTCCGTGACTCTGGGCAACAGCAGGATAGCTGAGGAAAATCATGATCCAGGACTGATGATGTAGCAGAGATGAGAGGCCTTGAACCAGACCAACGACAGTGAACATTTGCACAACAAGCTGATTGGGCAGAAGGGTGCACTGAGTGACACAGCACAGTTTCCGATGATACTACGATGGATGGATATGTTATGGAGAGGCAGGAAAGACAGAGGAGTGGAGTGGCTCAAGTATGGAATCATTTTTAATTTTATGTTTTGTTTTCTTTTGAAGAAGATGTTATAAGCATGGAGAATGAATATGGAAGAAGTGGGAAATGGGTGGCTTTGGGGTGAATGATGTAAAATTCCCAAGAATCAATTTTGAAATATGGTTTAAAAAATGAAAAAAAATAAATTTTGAAAGATTATTTTTCTAGAGTATGGTACTTTCCAAGTAGAAGAATGTTTAGAGATTCCTGCTCATGGATTCTTATTTCATGCTATAAAATTATGTAATAAACTAAAGATGATGACAGTCTGAGAAAAAAAATATGTTCTGTGTTGCACCAAAAACTGAGTGTGAGATTATCTTCAAAACATATGGATAAAAGCAAAGCTGCATTTTAGCATTGCCAATGGGCTATAGTTTTATTTGATCCTAGCAATTTGTGTCTTCATAGTTTTTTAAAAATAAATGCATTTTCATGAAAATTTCCAATGACTATTTTGTACATATATAATTCCAGTCAAAGGCGAACGGGAATAAAACTTAGCATATACTTTAATGCAAAGGTCCATCTTTTACATTTCTGAATCTATAGACTTGTGGGGACACCTAGAATCACAGCAAACACCTCAGTTGTAAACTCGTGTCTTTGGGAGTACGTGTCAAATGCATGCTTTGATGTGCTTATTGCTTAAGAAGAATATTTTCCAGCTGTGCTTTTGCACTGAAGTAAATGAATCCATTAGTATAAACTCTCTGCTGTCAAACCCCTTGAGGATCCTGTGGCATATGGTGCATCTCCAGTGGAGTGTGGAATGTTGGGTGTGGCTCTACAGTTACTTCTCTGCTGAGGAAAGTGCAGCTTCCCTCTCACCCCAGGAGTCCCAGTAAAAAGTATAAATTTGCTTCATACAATAAGCACATAAATGCCTTTGCCAAACTCTTGGCAATATCTTTTCCTCAAGCTGGCAAACAAAATTCAACAGATGCTTCCCCAGATGACTCCACACTGATGAGCATTATATATGCAATCTATCTCATATGATTATACAACATAGATCATCATAAACATTGCATGTTTCACAGTCTGTCTGCCAACTGATCTATGGTTCTTGAGGCTTCCCGGGCATGAAATCACTGTGCATTTGAATGCCTGCCCACAAATCCAATAGGGAAAAATAAAATGTGTGACCACAAACCTTGGTATATTCCTGACTTACCAATATATTGTAGGTGAGAGGGATGAGTTCTCAAGAAACTGACTTGAGAATTGAAGGAATCGCAGCCACAAGAGAAAGCAGGAAAAAACTCAAAAACTTTGACTAGAAGATAAAAAAATTCACATTATAGAATATTCCTATACAACGTGCCAAAGAAATAGAGCAGAACATCCACACCAGAAATGCAATAGCCCTTCGCTGAATGGCTCTCCATCTGCCCTGTAGTGGGCTGCTTATTCACTCCCAGGGAAACAATTTGCACAATAAAGAAATGAAGTTTAAGACTGACCTAGACACTTAGTTTGAAAATTTATCTCTGCTGCTTATTAGTTATATAACTCTTGGAATATCAACCGAATTTAAATGCAGAACAGTAATAGCTGTTCTTTGTGAGGCACTATAATATGAGAATTTCTTAAATACGAAAATGTCACAAAAACAAGGCGTAAAAAGTCAGAGCTGTCACCTAGTTTTAATGTCGTCAATACAAAAATTATGCTAACTCCTTCTCCGCTTTAAAGAAGGAAAATAAAGCTTGAAATATTTAAATTATCTAATAAATTTTATATAAGAAATGAGTCACAAATCTTTCACAGACTTAGAAGATTGAACTCCAATACCTCTCCTTAAAGAGCAACAATGGCCACATGTACTTGAAGGTAAGGATCACAAATGATGCTGAGGATTTACCAATGGGATAGTAGGCAACTGGCAAAACTATTTTTTTTAAAAAAATTCTTTATTTAAGAATTTCATACATAATTTTATCATATTCATTGTCTAACTCTTACCAGATTCATTCCCCATTATAAACCCACACAACTTTATGTCCTTTATTTTTTAAACGAAGTCCAATTTGTATTCATCATATATTCTTGAAAGCGCGGCCTTCCTTTGGAGATTGGTAAACTGACTTTCCCTCTCCCATATCTCTTTATTACCAACAGTTGCTCCTTGACAAGAGCAACTTGTCAACATGTCCACTTCACGTCTCCATGCTAGAATGTGGTTTGTCTTCAGCTTGCACAGGGTCTACATGCTTTCCCAACTGCTGTGTGCTCAACATTCTTACCCAACAGGGAAATGAAAATTAAAACTATTTGAGATTTCATCATACCAAAGTTAGAAGAGTTAAATTAAAAAAGAAAAAAAAAAGTGCTGGCATGAATGTAGAATGGAAGAAACACTTATTCACTGCTGGTGGGAGTGACAGTATTTGCAGCCAGTGTGGAAAAAGTGTGGAGGTTACTCAAAAACTTCAAAATAGGTTTACCACATGACTGAGCTTTGCCACTCTTTGGAATGTGCTGCAAGGATTCCATATTCTACTATAGAGCTGTATGCTCATTCATGGTTTACTCTTCCATAGCTACGAAATGCAAGCTGCTTAGATGTCCAGTAGCTGATGAATTAGTAGTGAATTGTGATAGAATTATTAAACTGTATATTAATGAGCTACTGAGAAAAATCAAATTCGCAGGTAAAAAACTGGATCTGGAAACAATTATTATGAGTGAGGTAACACAGACACAAAGCCAAATGTCACATAGCTCCTTTCATTTATAGACGTTATCTTTGAATATTACAGTAAGTGAGCTTTATTTGGAATATTCATAGGAGCAGGAAATAATTAAGGGACTGTGAGGCTGGGTCTTTAAAGAAAAGGGAGATAAAACACAATAGCATAAAATGTTAAAAAGTAATGATGGAACAGAAAATGTTTAATTGGAATAGGACAGAGGGAACAGGATAGAGGAGGAACTTCTGGGAGGGGAAAATAACATTAAAGACTTTTTAAAACTCATATAGAAACCTAGTAGTGTAGAAGTTTTCTAAAATATATCTATACACGTACTGAAAAAGAAGCCATATGAATTAACCTATAATGGGACAACAATGCTTAGTAGACTCCAGAGCCTAACCAAAAGCACAGGAGTGGGTTACTTCTTTTGGAGTAGTTGACCAATGAATTCCCAAAAACCAAATACACAGTCAACAAACAAAGAATAGAAAGAAAAAAAAAGACAAACCAAATGCTAATTTTCCAATTAACATAGATCTCTAGTTCTCAGCAACAACAAAAAATCCACAAACAAAATAAACACACACACACACATATCAAAAAGATCCTCTACCACAGTCAAGTTGGCTTGATCCCAATGATGTAAATGTAAGTCAATAAGTATAATTTTCTACGTAAGTAGATTGGATATAAAAGCACCAATCATCTCATTAGTAGCATAAAAGGCCTTTGACAAAATCCAACATCCCTTCGTGATGAAAGTGCTAGAGAATTTAGGAATAGAAGGAACATAACTCAATATGAGTAGGATTGGAAGGAAGGGTTTGGAGATATATTAGATCACAGAACATTATGTGTATGTATAAAAATCTCCAATATTAAAATTGTTAATTAGAGTAAAAGATGTACCAGGCAATAAACCTAAACTAGAAACCAAAGTAGTACATCCTATAGAAAAGATGATTTGCTTATAATTGTTCCCTGTTATATAAAAATTTAATAAATACATTTGCTCAGAAAACTACGTACTCAAATAAAAGGCTGAGTTATACACAGGTTAATTAAGGAATAAAAGTGAAAACTGGTCTGAATAACTGAATCTCCCCAAAACTCAAATATTGAAACTTATTTCCATGATGTATTTGCATAAGGAGTCTTTAGAAGGAAAAAGCATGACAGAAAAATTGCCATGAATGTCACTGATGTCTTCTTTAAAGAGGCTCACATGGCTCCCAGGTCCCTTTCTACAGTGTGAAGACGTGGGGCGAAGACAACTGTCTCTGAACTACAGTAGACATGCACCAACTGTCAGTGCTCTGATGTGTGGAATCTTTGGCCTCACTGAGAAGAAGGTTCCTGCTTTCTACAACCAACATAGAGTGTGGTAGTTCATTGAAGAGACCTTAATCAAGTAAAATACTATCTTTATTTGAGTAATAAAAATTTTACCCTAAAACAAAGAGAACAGCCAAACGCAGGTATTTAGAAGAGAACTAGAAAAGCTAAGATTGAAAAGCAGTATTATCACCAACAGATGTGAAGGAAACTGAGTTTCAAGAACTTACAATGTACCATTATAATGAACTCACATTCATTATAATAAATAAAAAAGTAGCAGACTTTATTCATTGAACAGATTTAGGAAAAATTCAGATTAAACAACAACAACAAAAAGAACCCCACGCAGGAAAACTCAACATTAAATGACCAAGACATAGGGAATCCAGTATGTGTCTTAAATACAAAGACAGGCTCCTGATTTCTGCCTGGAAAGTTGACAAGGAGTTGCCCAGATTTACAAAAGGATCAGAGCCTACCTGGATAGACCCTAAGGAAGTACATCCTTATCTTAGGAAATCCAACACCTGCAAAAAACTTCTCTCAGAACACTTAACACATTGATGTGTATAGACTGCTGGAAAGGTATGCAACTTGTGATAATGATGCCAGAAGTTGCCGATCCTTCTGACTTTTTGTCATGGCTCAAAGCTTTGAAGAACACTGAACTGTCTCTCACTGTGTAGTTGGGACTAGTACCTGCTCTGGGGACCCTTCTTTCTTCATCTCTATGGAATAAAAATTTTAATTTGTCGGGGAAACATAACACAGTCTGTCATTCTTAGTTAAAAAATAAAATACAGCTTTATAGGACAGGGGTAAGGAGAATCAGAACAAGAAATTGTAAATGCATACTACCCCCAAAATGAATCATTCCTCAGAAAAAAAGGATCACTCCTCCCTCAAAAAAAAAATCATTCACAAGGGTCTCCCATCATATCACAGGTACAAGAAAATGGGTTAAAATTTGGACTGAGATAAGAATAATAGGAATAGAAGAAGGAGAAGAGTCACAGCTCAAAGGCCCAGAAAATATTTTGAACAAAATTATGGAAGAAAACTTTCCCAACATAAAGAAAGATATTCCTTTGAATATTCAAGAAGCATATAGAACACCAAACAGACTGGATCAAAGGAAAACATCCCCTCGCCATATAATAATCAAAACACAAAATATACAGGTTAAAGAAAGAATACTAAGAGCTGCAAAGGAAAAAGGCCAAGTAACTTATAAAGGTAAACCGATCAGACTTACACCTGATTTCTCTACGGAAACAATGAAAGCCAGAAGGTCCTGGATAGAAGTACTGCAGAAGCTAAGAGACCATGGATGCAAGCCCAGACTACTATACCCAGCCAAGCTTTCGTTCACTATAAATGGAGAAATCAAGACATTCCAGGATAAAAACAAATTTAAACAATACGTAGCCACGAATCCAGCCCTACAGAAAGTAATAGAAGGAAAATCGCAACCCAAGGAATCCAACATTGCCAACACTGCTTACAGTAACTCAGGCATCTAGCGACCCTTCACTAGCACAACTCAAAGAAGGGAGACACACAAATTCTACTTCCAAAAACAATAAGAATATCTGGCGTAAACAACCACTGGTCATTAATATCACTTAATATTAATGGTCTCAATTCACCTATAAAAAGGCACAGGCTAAGAGATTGGATACGAAAACAGGATCCAACATTCTGCTGTTTGCAAGAAACACATCTCAACCACAAAGACAGGCATCTACTCAGAGTAAAGGGCTGGGAAAAGATCTTTCAAGCAAATGGTCCTAAGAAAAAAGCAGGTGTGGCCATATTAATTTCTAACAAAACTGACTTCAAACTAAAATCAATCCGAAGAGATCGAGATGGACACTTTATACTCATAACAGGAACAATTGGTCAGGATGAAGTCTCAATCCTGAATATTTATGCCCCTAATATAAAAACACCCACGTATGTAAAAGAAATATTACTAAAACTCAAGGCAGACATCAAACCACACACACTAGTAGTAGGAGACTTCAATACACCTCTCTCAGCAATGGACAGGTCAATCAGACAGAAACCTAATAGAGAAGTAAGAGAACTACTGGAGGTAATGAAGCAAATGGACTTAACAGACATCTATAGAACATTCCACCCAAATAGGAAAGAATATACCTTCTTCTCTGCGGCCCACGGAACCTTCTCGAAAATTGACCACATACTCGGAAACAAAGGAAACCTCCACAGATACAAAAAAATATCAGTGTCCACCTGTGTCTTATCAGATCACCACGGATTAAAGTTAGAATTCAACAACAATCCTACCTCCAGAAAGCCGACAAACTCATGGAAACTGAACAGTCAACTACTGAACCACACCTGGGTCAAGGAAGAAATCAAGAAAGAAATTAAAGTCTTCCTTGAATTTAATGAAAATAAAGGGACAACATACTCAAACCTATGGGACACTATGAAAGCAGTGCTAAGAGGAAAGTTCATAGCACTAAGTGCCCACTTAAAGAAAACAGAGAAAGCATACATCGGAGACTTAACAGCACATCTGAAAGCTTTAGAAAAAAAAGAAGCAGATGCGCCCAGGAGGAGTAGAAGACTGGAAATAATCAAACTGAGGGCGGAAATCAACAAAATAGAAACGCAGAAAACAGTCCAAAGAATCAATGAAACAAAAAGTTGGTTCTTGGAGAAAATCAACAAGATCGACAAACCCCTATCCAAACTAATTAAACGACAGAGAGAGAACACGCAAATAAATAAGATCAGAAATGAAAAGGGGGACATAACCACAGACACAGAGGAAATTCAGAGACTCATTAGATCTTACTACAAAAGCCTGTATGCCACAAAACTAGAAAATGCAAAAGAAATGGACATTTTTTTAGATAAGTACCTCATACCAAAGCTAAACCAAGACCAGGTGAACGATCTAAATAGACCTGTTAGTCGTGAAGAGCTAGAAACCGTTATCAAAAATCTACCTTCCAAAAAAAGCCCAGGACCAGATGGTTTCAATGCAGAATTCTACCAGAACTTCCAAGAAGAGCTAATACCTATACTCCTTAATGTATTTCACAATATAGAAACAGAAGAGTCATTGCCAAATTCCTTTTATGAAGCTACAGTTACCCTGATACCAAAACCACACAAAGACCCAACCAAGAAAGAAAATTACAGGCCGATCTCACTCATGAATATCGATGCAAAAATTCTCAATAAAATACTGGCAAACCGAATCCAAGAACACATTAGAAAAATTATTCATTATGATCAAGTAGGCTTCATCCCAGAGATGCAGGGCTGGTTCAACATATGCAAATCTATCAATGTAATCCAGCATATAAATAAACTGAAAGAAAAAAACCATATGATCATTTCATTAGATGCTGAAAAAGCATTTGACAAAATTCAACACCCCTTTATGATAAAAGTCTTGGAGAGATTAGGGATACAAGGGTCATACCTAAATATAATAAAAGCTATTTACAGCAAGCCGTCAGCTAACATTAAATTAAATGGAGAAAAACTCAAAGCCATCCCACTAAAATCAGGAACACGACAAGGCTGTCCACTCTCTCCATACCTCTTCAATATAGTGCTTGAAGTTCTAGCAATAGCAATAAGACAACATAAAGGGATCAAGGGGATTCGTATCGGAAAAGAAGAAGTTAAGCTCTCGTTATTTGCAGATGATATGATAGTATACATAAGCGACCCCAAAAACTCTACCAAAGAACTCCTACAGCTGATAAACACCTTTAGTAATGTGGCAGGATACAAGATCAACTCCAAAAAATCAGTGGCCTTCCTATACACTAAGGATAAGGAAACAGAGAGGGAAATTAGAGAAGCATCACCTTTCACGATAGCCACAGATAGCATAAAATATCTTGGGGTAACTCTGACCAAGGATGTGAAAGATCTATTTGACAAGAACTTTAAGTCTTTGAAGAAAGAAATTGAAGAGGACACCAGAAAATGGAAAGATCTTCCTTGCTCCTGGATTGGGAGGATCAACATAGTAAAAATGGCAATTCTACCAAAAGCAATCTATAGATTCAATGCAATCCCCATCAAAATCCCATCAAAATTCTTTACAGATCTGGAGAAGACAATAATCAACTTTATATGGAAAAACAAAAAACCCAGGATAGCCAAAACAATCTTATACAACAAAGGATCGTCTGGAGGCATTACCATCCCTGACTTCAAACTCTACTACAGAGCTACAGTATTGAAAACAGCTTGGTATTGGCATAAAAACAGAGAAGTCGACCAATGGAATCGAATAGAAGACCCTGACATTAACCCACAAACCTATGAACACCTGATTTTCGATAAAGGAGCTAAAAGTATACAGTGGAAAAAAGAGAGCATCTTCAACAAATTGTGCTGGCAAAACTGGATGTCAACCTGTAGAAGAATGAAAATAGATCCATATCTATCACCATGCACAAAACTCAAGTCCAAATGGATTAAAGACCTCAATATCAGTTTGAACACAATGAACCTGATAGAAGAGAAAATGGGAATTACTCTACAACACATGGGCACAGGAGACCACTTCTTACGTATAACCCCAGCAGCACAGACATTAAGGACCTCATTGAATAAATGGGACCTCCTGAGACTGAGAAGCTTCTGTAAAGCAAAGGACACTGTCACTAAGACACAAAGGCAACCCACAAACTGGGAGAAGATCTTCACCAACCCCGCAACTGACAAAGGTCGGATCTCCAAAATATATAAAGAACTCAAGAAACTAGACCGTAAAAGGCTAATCAACCCAATTATAAAATGGGGCATTGAGCTGAACAGAGAATTCTCAACAGAAGAACTTCAAATGGCCAAAAGACACTTAAGGTCATGCTCAACTTCCTTAGCGATCAGGGAAATGCAAATCAAGACAACTTTAAGATACCATCTTACACCTGTCAGAATGGCTAAAATCAAAAATACCAATGATAGCCTTTGTTGGAGAGGTTGTGGAGAAAGGGGTACACTCATCCATTGCTGGTGGGAATGCAAACTTGTGCAACCACTTTGGAAGGCAGTATGGCGGTTTCTCAGGAAATTCGGGATCAACTTACCCTTGGACCCAGCAATACCACTCTTGGGAATATACCCAAGAGAGGCCTTATCATACAACAAAAGTATATGCTCTACAATGTTCATAGCAGCATTGTTTGTGATAGCCAGAACCTGGAAACAACCTAGATGCCCTTCAATGGAAGAATGGATGAAGAAAGTTTGGAATTTATACATATTAGAGTACTACTCAGCAATAAAAAACAAGGACTTCATGAATTTTGCATACAAATGGATGGAAATAGAAAACACTATCCTGAGTGAGGTAAGCCAGACCCAAAAAGAGGAACATGGGATGTACTCACTCATATTTGGTTTCTAGCCATAAACCAAGGACATTGAGCTTATAATTAGTGATCCTAGAGAAGCTAAATAAGGAGAACCCAAAGAAAAACATATAGGCATCCTCCTGAATATTAACCTTCAGCAAGCGATGAAAGGAGACAGAGACAGAGACCCAAATTGGAGCACAGGACTGAAATCTCAAGGTCCAAATCAGGAGCAGAAGGAGAGAGAGCACGAGCATGGAACTCAGGACCGCGAGGGGTGCACCCACACACTGAAACAATGGGGATGTTCTATTGGGAACTCACCAAGGCCAGCTGGCCTGGGTCTGGAAAAGCCTGGGATAAAACCGGACTCTCTGACCATAGCAGACAAGGAGGACTACTGAGAACTCAAGAACAATGGCAATGGGTTTCTGATCCTACTGCACGCACTGGCTTTGTGGGAGCCTAGGCAGGTTGGATGCTCAACTTACTAGACCTGGATGGAGGTGGGGGTTCCTTGGACTTCCCACAGGACAGGGAACCCTGATTGCTTTTCGGGCTGGGGGGAGACTTAATTGGGGGAGGGGGAGGGAAATGGGAGGCGGTGGTGGGGAAGAGACAGAAATCTTTAATAAATAAATAAATTAAAAAAAAAGAAAAAAAAAGAACTTATATTATTAAAAAAAAATTTGGACTGAGAAAAATACTATGAGGAACTTTGTGGCCTGTTAACTCTCATTCTGAATATAATCCAAAATAGTTGATAGATTTTGTAAATTGAGCATCACAAAGACCAGAATTAATCTATTATACAGCCCTAGATTCGAGTACTCAAAAGTTAAATCAAAATACCACCAGAAGTAAACATGCATCCACTGTAAGGCTAAAAACTATTTGATTTTATGTTACACAAGATGACTGCTCCCAAAAAAAAGTAGCATTCCAAGAGACAAAACAAAAACCAAGCCTGGCACAATGGCTGTAATTACCAGAAAAGAAATTTTAAAATGCAATGATACAATGGGTATGTCAAAGGTTGTATTTCTTTAAAATAAGGCAGATAGCATTCAAACCAGGAAACACTGTTAAATTCACATCAAAGCTGAGTAAATAACCTCACCAACAAAAGATAAAAGAAGCCAGCTTGGTGACATTCTTCACATAAACTTTCAAAACCAGTGACACGGATTAATGATTATACAGTGCTAAGGGCTTCCTACTGTGACCCACTGCACCCACAATATGAGCTCATAAGACACTAATCAATTACAAAAGCAAGAAATAATTATTAAATATAAAATATTGAGGAATAAGCTGTCAGTATTTGTCACTGGCAAAAAGATAAAATCAAACCAATTTTATTTAATATATACACTAAAGAAATACAGATGCTGTGTTAAATGTCATCAAAGTAAACTCTGTATTCATTCCACAAAAGTTTAATCACTTGCTCATTTTACTCAGTAAAGACTAATGTGATAAATCAAATTTTGTTGACTACATATTGGGTGTCTATTTTTTTCTAGGACTTATTCTCAATGTTGAAGATATCACAGTGAAAAGAAGCAAGTCTTGGCTGCTTTGCTTTGTAATATTGCTCCATCCTCTCTACGACTGGACTTAAGGAGTTCAGACCATTGCTTAGCCCCTTATCTGCTTCCATCAGTTACTGGATGAAGATTCTATGACTAAAGGGGCTCACTGACTCCAGACTGACAGCTGGAAAACCTGCATAAGTACAAACTAGGCCATCTGAATGTGGGTGACTTGGGCAGTTTGCAGAACCACTAGGAGTGGTACCAGCATGCATCTCTAGTGCATGAACTGGCTCTTTGGAGCCCATTCCGTATGGAGGGATGCCTTGCTCAGCCTCAATACAGGGAGAAGGGACTTGGTTTTGCCTCAAGTGATATGAAAGACTTTGTTGACTCCCCAAGGGAGGCCTTACCCTCTCTGAGGAGTGGATGTGTGGTGGGGAGAAAATGGGATAAGCCAGAGAACAGGAGGGAGAAGGAACTGAGGTTAGTATGTAAAATAAGTTTGTTTGAAAAAGAAAAGAAAAAGTTTCATATTCAGGAAACTGACCCACTTAGATACAGTCTCCAAACTATCAGCATAAAACTACAAACATTGATGTGAATTTCAAAGTTTAAAAAAGCAATTTTATAAGCAATAAGTATAAGTACATAAGGCAAGAAAGCCAAAAAAATGTGTTGGAAGTGTCAGTTTTTCTTTTTTATGGCAGGGCTTCAACTGTTTAAAATTATGAACACATTGCCTTACAAAATACAATGGCTCTGAAATTTCAATCATTTTATAATCATTTCCTTATAAGGAGTTAAAAATCTCTCTTTACAAATGTACTTGAGAGTTATCACCTTGCATGCATTTCAGCCTCAACAGCAAAGCTGGCATTGTTCTCTTTTGAAGACAATCATAGTATAATGCAATATTTATGAAAATGGCTTTCTACTACTTATCTGGATTAGGTGTGAAGTAATATTTGTCGTGAATAATGAAGCTTATTCTTAAACAATGAAGTTTGATGTTTGTTTGCATTTCTATGATTTTGTTTTCTTTTTCCCTAAAATTTATCACTTTTCCATAATCAACTTAATTGTTGCTGTATAGTAGCTTTTTCTTTTACAGTAGGGTGTTACTGAGTGAATATAAATATTAGTTATTTTCTTCTTGGTATTGTCTGTATTTCCTTGTATTTTAACTTGTTAAAAAATTGACTTCAATAAAATAGCTACCTAAAAATACCAAGTAACATCAAATGATGCAAAATTTAAGAAAAAGAGTACCTGACAGGCTAACCAATAAACCTGAATGTGGGAAAAGAGAGGTGTACTCTTCAGAGCTCCAGGGAGGGGTCAGGTGAGGGTCAACTCTCCATCCCTTCTCATTCAGGGAAGTCAGAGAGGCCCTCAAGAAACATTTTTGCTGACTGAGGAGACTCAGAAGAGCCACATGAAGAGGGGAGCTGTTAGGTCTCTCTGCTTATCCTGTTTCTTATTTGGGTCCATGGGCTTTCTTAGTGCCTCTACCAATAGTGATCAGGGGCATTTTTATTTTGATAATAGAATCTGACAACCTGAAATGGGTAAGCAAACTAATTCCCATCCATCTAATTCCCATCCCCTCTATCTGTTTAAACCCTGGAGGTGGGAATAAAGTAATCTCCTTGATTTCATTACTTTTAGTTTTAACATAGGCCACAATAACCATAAGAAGCTGCTTGCTGTTCACATCACGGGGAGATCAGCTAATGGATACAGGCTACCTTTTCCAGGAAATAGTTAAAAGGAAATAGGGCATGAGTCCAGGTTCCCTTTCATTGTTTTTGTCAACCTACATCACAAACTTGGAAGGCTCCAGTTCACCCCACTAATTATCTAAAGTGGAACAAAGCCTGACAGGAGTGTTCCAAAGTGGGACCAGGGTAGACAGGGAAATAATGAGGTGCTTCATAATGTGGGGCATTATTCAGGGTGGAAAATGGCCTAGTGAAGTCTGAAAAGAAAGAACTGCAGCAAATATAGACTGCATATTTTCACAAGCCATATTTTATGGATGAGGTGAAGATTTAAAGGAGGGCAGTTCTTATCCTTCTTTGCCATGCGCCTTGTGTTCTGAATACACCTGCTGTCAGATCCTGTCTCTATGAGAACAGTGGCCCTTTAAACTCTACACCCATAAGACGCTTTCATTTAAAACAATAGTGAAAGTCATCAATTAGCAATGAAAAAAAAATGAAAGCCATTTCTCCTCCAGCAGGGAAGCTTTTAAATGCTTTCTTGTCAGACCCCTATGGTTCAGGCTCTCTGTCAGTTCCTTTAGGTCTCAGATGCAGAACGTTTATCCTAAAAGGTCATCCCCTCATGGCATTTTCCCCCATTTATTTTTAGATGTTGTAACCCTAGTAAGTTTAAGCACGTAGACGCCACACAGACACACACACTTTTAAGTGCTGCTTGAAGCTAGATCCGAATTAAATACACTCCCACACAGATGTTTTCCACATGACATCCCTGCACCTGCCAGGGCCACCTCAATAGTCATCTGCATACAGGGCACTCAGATCTGCAGAGCATTGGGAAAATAAATAAAGCAACATTATTTTATTTTCAAACTCACTATCAAAGCATCACATATCTTAAACATAATTCATTTTCAGCCAATAACAGGCCAAGCCCAGCTCTCATGTAGGAAACCTTGTGTAACCCAGAGCAACAGCACAGCACATCTGGACAGCACATGCTCTATTCCACAGTGACTCCAGCTATACTCAGAGCTGCATTAGGGCCAGAAAGTCACTTTCCAGGTCAGCATTTGACATTCCCAACATAGGAATGGTGAAATGATATTTAAAACTGTAACCATATTCTGAGTTTTGTAAACTCAGAGTCTACATGAGGACACTGAGAACTCAGTAGTATAAGCCTGCAAATTTGTTCAAGATGCTTGATCAGAGTTGAGGCAAGCTTAAAAAATCTGCATTCAATGGTGGTCACTTCATGACAGAAATCTCCATAATCCTCTGTAACATTCTATGACAATAAAAAGTTTTCCTACCTATAGATATTTCATCATTGCATCTGAATATGACTTTACTACAACATAATTGTCTACCTTGCCTGTCTACCTAGTGTGCATTTCTGTGCGTGTGTCCATATACATAAGTATTTTTCTCTATGTGTGTATGGCTTAATTTAAGGCAATATTGGTTTAAAGAGCAAGAACTATGAGTACCCATATTTATGCTTAATAATTTTATAGAAATGTGGACAATTCTTAGTTCCATGCCAAGTATAATATCTCAGATTGGAGGCAGTGAGATGAGTTATTTAGAAAACATTTCTGAAGATATTGGGATGCAAAGTAACATGAGTTAGTCTTTGCTTTTACTAAAAACTATAAAAAGAAATATTCTGTACAATGCCAATCATTGCTTCATGCTTCATTTCTATTGGTATTTGACAGAAAAGGATAGTAAAAGGAGAAGGTAGAATGGCAAGAGAAGGACTAAGAGGAGAGGAAGAAGACTCAAAGAAAGAAGTACATATGAAGAAGTTAACACAAACCCACGAAGAAAACAATAAAACATGAGAAGGAAACTATAAGAAAATCGGTGGAAGAAAAGAAAGCAATTAACAGACAAAACAGATTGGGTAGGGAGGAAAAACCAAAATAATGGAGAAGGAGAGATTGAAGTTGAGACTGTCAGAGATACAGGGTTTTCTTGGGGTGATTTGTGTGTTCTCCCCTTATCCTGAGGGGTTTAGATGGATGTCAATGAGTCCATAGCCACACTTGCCCCATTAAAGCAATAAATAAGTATTTGTTACAAATAAAAATTTTCTTAACATTTTCCCAGAACAGTTAGTAAGATGATACTCAAAAAGATATTTAAGGAAAAATGAAAAGAAAATAGGGTAGGATCTGGAGAGAACACACATGCTTTCACTTATTTCTCAGCCAGAGCACTGTTGGCATTTCAAGTTATCATTCATTCTGTGTCAGAGCTCTCTGTGGCTTGCAGGATTCTATTAGCAGAAATCCTTGTTATCTGTGTACTAGTTGCCACTAGCAGCTCCCTATAATGACAATTACCAGATAGAGTAAATAACTCTGGTAGTACAGGGGTTGCTTGGCTTTTCTGTGCAACACCCTGCTTCAGTCACCGTATCCAGTATTGTTTGCACAGCAAGACGTTATAGGTTAGGAGTCGAGTGTTTTCTTTTCTTATAAGTGTTACCTAGAAATCAATCTGGATCAATATTTAGTTACTATTTCCCCTCATCCACCATCGGAAACCCAGAATAGTTCTTGTTGGATACCCTGGAATTTCTTGTCTACCTGAATGTGGGATAGAGTCCCAGAAAACCAAACTGCACTCTGCAGTTATTTGAGGCTTTCCTATCAACTGTGGATTGAGGTGTTGGCTGCTGCTTCAAATAGGCCAACAGGCATAGTGAATAACAAATGCTTAGCAGTCAGAGTGTCTGAGGGACAGCAGGAGAGCTAAGTTTTCTGGCACATTAGAGCGCCATTTTTCTCTCTCAGGCCTTCTATTGAAACCCTCGGGGAACATTAAAACCTTGCTAGAGCAGGCCCCTTGCTTTGGCTGAGCTGAATTAGGCTGTACAATTTCTAAATCACCCCCTGGATATTAGCCACAGGCAATTGAGACCCAAGCAAAGCAGGAGGCATGCCAGCTTCTCAGAAGTCAAGCCAACTCCAAAATGGAAGTTTGCCTCCCAAAACACCCCTTGAACTTCACAACACCTTCTTTAGTTTAGAGATTTTGTTTAGAAGACGGTATGATAAGAAATATCCAAGCAGACATCACGTGTCTACTTCCAACCAGCAAAATGAAACATTGGTTATAATATCATCTACATGCCAACATGTACCTGAGATTTTTTTAAAACTTTTTGGTTGTAATATTGTTCATAGACAAGTAGGTAGATAGGTAGATAATAAATAGGAAGTATAGATAAAAAGATGATAGATAGGTAATAGTATAGATAGATAGATAGATAGATAGATAGATAGATAGATAGATAGATGATAGATAGATAGATAGATAAGATAGATCTCTTCAAATTTAATGCTTCTTAGAATAGAAGTAAGTTTAATTAGTCGGATGACTACTTGTATTCATTAGGGGATAAACATAAGATATATGTGGTTATGGTGTTCAACACTTCTGAGAGCACAAAATGAACTAAGTATCTCTTCTCTGTGTGTCATCTTTTATTCAAAACAGTTGTTTTTTTTAATGGTTTCTCATGATCCATGCCTTGAAGAGCTACCATAACCAGAAGAATGATGAGATTTTACTTTAATTTTACATATAAGGATTTTACAATGAGCATCCTCTTCCATCTGTTTATTTACCAGACATACTCAGTTTTTGCATGGCATTGCATGAGGATGTAACATTAGCTTGTACTCTTCTGACAGCAACATGACTTTTGATTTTTGTTTGTTGTTTTATTTATTGGTAACTTTGATGTTATACACAAAATCCATAAAGGATATTTTCACATAAACTTCAGTGAGTTTCTGCAAGTTTTACGATCATTTGTGAAACTTTTGACACCCAGACTCTCTCCTAGAATCAGCTGCAAAGAATCCTGCATTTCTTTTTTTTTATTTTTTTTTTATTTTTTTTATTGATAAAAGAAGAATAAAGAAAAAAAAACAAATTTCCACCTCCTCCCAGCCTCCCCTTTCCCTCCCCCTCCTCCCACTCTTCTCCCCCTCCTCCCACTCTTCTCCCCCTCCTCCCACCCCTCTTCCCTCCCCCCCACTCCTCTCCCCCTCCCTCTCCAGTCCAAAGAGCAGTCAGGGTTCCCTGCCCTGTGGTAAGTCCTAGGTCCTCCTCCCTCCGTCCATATCTAGGAAGGTGAACATCCAAACTGGCTAGGCTCCCACCAAGCCAGCAGATTGCGTAGGATCAAAACTGCGTGCCATTGTCCTTGGCGTCTCATCAGCCCTCATTGTTCGTCATGATCAGAGAGTTCAGTTTTATCCCATGCTTTTTTTGGTAATAGTCCAGCTGGCCTTGGTGAGCTCCCAGTAGATCAGCTCCACTGTCTCAGTGGGTGGGTGCACCCCTCGTGGTCCCGACTTCTTTGCTCATGTTCTCCCTCCTTCTGCTCCTCATTGGGACCTTGGGAGCTCAGTCCAGTGCCTCAGTGTGGGTCTCTGTCTCTATCTCCATCGAGATGGCTCAGCCGTTAAAGGCTAGGCTCACAACCAAAAATATAAGAATCCTGCATTTCTTAAGCAAATATATATATATAGTTACATTGTCTATATAGATTTATCACAGTAGAGATTTTCCCCTTTAAATATCATATCTCTATGTTAGAAATTATATGTTTAAAGCCTTACTATGATCTAAATACAAGAGAGAAACCTCCGTTGTTTATTGACTAATTGAAACAACTTTGTAAGGCCTTTCAAGAAAGCAAATAAATCGTATTCTAATTATTGTCTGTATCCTTTAGATAAAAGTAAACATGTTTGTAACCAGATGAGTATCTTCATTCTAATACTTTTACAAAATATTTAAATATATTGAAAGTATATTTATCTCTTTTGTACAGATAGTAAAGATGAAACACACAGCAGCTTTGGAGTTTAGCATTACCCTCAAGAATATATAGAATCTCCATGTGACCAAGCAATTCCACTCTTACATAAAACGTGAAAGAAATGAAAGTATACCACACAAAGGCATCCACATAGCATTTATAACGGATAAAATGTGGAAACAACTACTTAAAAGAAATACAAAATTCAGCATGTTCATAGTGAGATAAAATAGATTAATGGCTGACAAAATGCTGTTTTTAAGGGAAGACAGGGGAAATGGGAACTACTAAAGGGGACCAGACTTTTGGAGGGAGTGGAGGAGTGATGTAGTTAGTTAAAAGTTTTAGGGTTAAATAGGGATTATTGTATTCTTCTAAAAACATGCAAAGACCTATTTCATTATCCAATTTATAAAATAAAAATGTACAGTATGTGAACAAAACCTCAACAAATCTGTAATGGACAATGAGGTACACGTCTGTGCAATGTTTACATAAACATCAAATATGCTTTACAAATAAATAACAACATCTTAGAGATCTGATCAGCTGGGCCTAAACTGACCCAGAATGCAGGATAACTTTCAGTTAGTTAAAATGCTTGAGAGCAGATCTCTTCTAGAAACCAAAAAGGAAGGTTTCCCTCCACATATAGAAAGATTTCTGAAAGTCAATCTTACCTTGGAAGATAGTAATTGGGAGAAATGCTTCAACCCAATACTAAATTGCATGTTATGAAATGAAATTTGAAATTTACAATTAGTTTTTTTCATTATAAGTATCAGTTGAGGCATAGAAACATCAAAACAGAGGATGTCCAAGTCCCAGCTGTTGACCCCCAGGAAGAGGAGGCGGTCAGAGGTAAACATCATATATGCTGAGGACACCACACCAGACAGATTGCTAAAGAAGGCTCTTTTGCTATTGTTATGAGAATCTTTGTTTGGCAATTACACTGATTTACGCAAAACCAGATTCTAAAATTGAAAAGAAGAGGATGCTTTTATTGAAATACTGGGTCAGGGAATATGGTTGTTGTTGGTAAATAGGCTTGCATAGTCTTCTTTCCCAGTCATCAACATCTAATAAGAAGGGCAAAGTACTGCAATTAGCTTTCTTGTGTAACCACATTTCTCATTTAGAGATAAAGGATCTTCTAAGATTAAATCTTGCTAGAACAAGGCTTCTCATTCTTTCTACACTGTTAGCAAACAGAAAGAAACTCATTTCCTATTCCAGAGATAGGTTATGTTCTACATCAGATTCTGTTCTCATTAGACTAGAAGGCCAGATCTAGGTTTGAGGCAATCTGGTTGCAGAACAGCATAAGGATGGATGAGTTCTAGCTTGATTATCTCCCAAAAGGGTTGAACTTTGCCAGACCAGATGCAAAATAATAATAATAAAAAAAACGGAAAAAAAGGCATCTGAATCAGAAAAAACTAATTTAGAATTTGATTCATGAAGTTTTAAAGAATAAAAGAAAAAAAGAAATACTAGTCATATTAATAGTAGTGGGTATATTCTCTTATTAGAAAGAAATTCTAAAACACTGTGAAATCCAAATCAAAGTATGTATTTATATGATTGAATCTTATATAATATATAACCTGATAAATATATGCAATTCTAGGGAGGTTCTCGTACAATGAAACATGTTTAGAAGTCTTTTGCTTCTTTTATTTTGATTATAACTATTTCTTAGAATGCTAGATTTATTAATATGACATGGAAATAGATGTTTATATTATTTTTGTTTATCCTTACAAATACAAGTGCATATGTATGTATATCAAACAAGAAAGAGAGAGAGCTATCATATACGATAGGCAATATGCTGACTTTATGTAATGTTAGTCCTAAGGGGAAATTAGATGCAAATCTTAACCAAATTCTAGATTATGTAAGTAAAATATTATCTTGCTCTCTTATATATCATGTCTTATAATTCACATAAAAATTAAAGTTATACCTTTCACCTATATTTCAATGGGCTGAATAACCAACTCTTCACATTTTGGAAAATGTAAAACTACATTTATATGGAACTCTTTACATTTGAAACCCACTATCAACTCTTAGCTCTTAATTCTAACCAAATTTTAATGCTTTAAATGCATGAAGTGAGCAAGAAATGTATTTTAAAACATCAGAAGAGTAAGTACATAATTAATAGACTTTATCTATAGGGGGAAATTCACTATTAAAAATCAGTATTATCAGATTGAACAAAATGTTTTGGTTTTCCCATTTATGAAGAGGCACTTAGAAAATGTAGAAAATGTAAGATTTCCTACGGCAGGTTTGACTATGCTTGAAGCCTTTTCTTTTCTTGAGTAAGGCTAAAGAAAACCTATCATGACTATAGACACATTTTATTTCCATAAATGCAATGGTCCTCAGGATAACCTTGGCTAAAGCACCAGGTTGGAGAGCCAAGAGTCTGAGAAATTAGTTCTTCAGGTTCAGGTCTCCAACTACCCTGAATGTAAAGGACTTTGCCCTGCCAGCTATTCTACATTTGAGTAAGGATTCCTGTCTGGCTAAATTTCAGTCATTACAATGAGACTTTAAATAGAGAAAACATTCTCCTTAGCACTATGTCAAATTTATAATGTCACAGTAAAATACGGTGTGTGTGTGTGTGTGTGTGTGTGTGTGTGTGTGTGTGTGTGTGTATGGAAAATCTATTAAAGCAGTATACTGGGGGAAATGTCAGGCAAATTGAGACTATCCTTCTGTTTGCTGATAGTGATATATTTATTAAATTATTTTATTTACAGCCAATTTCAGTCAGAAGGGCATTTGTGTTATGATTGATAGCAGCTTTTAAAGACATTGTGGCATGTCCTGGGAACTCAGCAGAGGTTTATAGTTGCAAGGACCAGTGTGGGGAATTCATTCAAACTCCTTCCCTTGCATAAACTTCATCACTGCTGAAACTCTCGTAAGTGCTAAGACATCTTCTGGGTGCCACAAGTAGAGCCATACCTGTGTCTAAAAAGCAGTGCAACTTGGAAGAAAAGTAGTATGACTGACATCCATGAATCTGCACCTTTGCAAAAACACTTTCAACACATGCCCTTCCTTTTCTTCATCATATGGGCCATTTATTATCCCCACACAGTGATGAATAAGGAAATGGTGAAGGAATGTAATTTGTTTGAGGTGGCGTAGCATAATGATGGCTTCATTCATGATTTCATTCCAGTATTCTTCATTCCAAATAGCAAATTGCTGTCGTTTTCTTTGATAAAATTGGTATCTTAAAATGATATATGCTTCCTGATGTTCACTGCAGCATTAATCACGCAGATGTGATGTGGAAAAAGCCTAGTGTCCACTGAGAAATGAAATAATGTCACACACACATAACACACATTGGAGGGGAAAGAGGGAAATATAATTCAGTCAGTTTTTAAAGGAAATACAGCAAAGGTAGTATTTGTCTGAGAAAAGAAGCCAGACTGACACATGGAAAGCGAGTATGACCTCACTTACGTCTAGAAATTAAGAACTATAATTATAAAAGTAAAATGGCCTTTGTTATTGACTATATGGGATATGAGAAACTTGAGAAATGGTGAAAACACAGATGCTCACATAAAAATTAATAATTTCTAGGGATCTCCAACCAAGTATCTATGCTGTATTATACTTAATAATAATGGAATGTTTTTAACTGAAATCTGATGAGGGCCAGTAGTTTCACCCTTCACACAGTTTCAGCATACTTAATGGGCATGTTTGTGCCTGTGATTGTGGTAATCAATGTGGCATTCCTCACATCCAAAGTCATCACAGTCAAAATGTTTAACATACATACACAGTTTAGGTCAACATAATAATTAAAATTTTCAAATAGAAAAAGGTCCACAATATCATGTTGATCAGCGTTGGAAATATATTGTTTCTTAAACAATTTTAAATATTATGATTATTTACATTAATGCCATATTAATCTTTTTATTCAACCAATATTTCCAATTAGTTAGAAATAGTTACCAAGCAATTATTTGAACTAATTTTAGTATAGCTTCAAAATGGAAATCTCCTTCTGTTTCTTGTGAAAGCCTAAATCCCTATTTCTATATTTCCAGTAAACTCAATAGAACAATTATCTTGAACATAGACAAAATAAGCTCATTTTCCTTTTTCAATTATAAGATCTCTAATTGTTGGCTACAATTTAATAACATCAAACTTCAGAAAAACTTCAAATTAAAGGACATGGAAGAGAAATTGAACCTAACCCACACACCCAAGAAAAAGGCTACCCTGGAATGTCCATTTAACTATTAGTTCCATTTACTTTGCACCCTTGGTTTCTATCCACCATGGGACTACTTCCCTGAAGAGAAAACCAAGCATCTAATATCCCTTAACAGCTGGGGACGTTGTGAATAATAAATGAGGAGAACAAAGCACTTATCTGCCTGCTATGTAAGTAATATTTTTAAGAAGAAGAAAAATATCCAAATGGGAGTTGAATATGGTGTCATTTTAACACCGTGTAGCTATCCCCTTGAGGATGAAAAGAACAGCCTAACATAAAAAAAAAATTGGTTCAAGTTAAGAGACTCACATTATGGTCAAAGCCCTTGAATATGCAGTCAAAAGTTAATAGAAATGCAAAGCCATGAGATCAAAACTAAAATCACTGATAATATTAGGACAGAAATTGTTGAAATAAATCTCCAAGAAAATAAAATTCCTTTTTTTAAAACCCAAAAGTTCTGTTAATCACAATACATCTTAAAGGGCTGTTAGCTATGAAGGACAGAAATGTGGTTATGATCAGTAAATAAAGCATTAGATTATATAAGCTCAGGAAATTAACATCTTAGTTCAAAGCACATTCTAGTTGCCCAATATACGATGAATTCAAGCAGTGACTTCTAGAAACAGACATTGTTTTCAAAAGCATCCATTTTTTCTGACTAGAGACACAATACTCTTTTTTGCAGTTCTTATTTTTTTCTAAATAATTTTTATTGTATTTATTGAGCTATATATTTTTCTGCACTCCCCTTTCCCCTTCTACCATCTCCTATGACCCCCATGCTCTGAATTTACCCAGGAGATCCTAGTGTAAATATATATAAATATTATAAATGTCCATATGCTATTTCAAGGTATTCTGGCAATAGTGAAGTCCACTGGAGAGCCAACCAGAAATCCAGGTATTCAAATATTCAAATTCCCTTCCTTAATTTACCTTCTGTTACATAATGAAAGAATGTCAAATCAAAATCACACTGGAAATGGGAAGCCCTGAAGGGGATAAAAAGTTCATGAGACTTAAACACATTCAGATTTGGGAATAAGCAAAATGTAAGTATTCTGGGATAATGCTACATGGTGCAACTCAAGTGTCTACATGTAAATGCACATACTGTGCAAATGGAAAGCATTGGTTTTCTCTTAGATTAACAATAGCCAAAGGATCAATTGGCCCTTTCCCTTCTCACTAAGCCCTCACATAAACAAAACAGAGACTTTTTGATCTAGAAAAGTAAATGAAATCCACTCAAGGATACACAGCACTCAGATTTGAGTGGCAGCTCTAATCTTACACAGCTATTACTGAGGTTAATGGCTGAAGATAAAAACTATTGATTTCAGTAATAAGATCTCTATATCTGGAAGAAGATGTCACCATAGACAGTATGTCACGGGAAAAAACACAGCCAGATGAAAATGTAGGAAAGGCTATGACAATCCTATCAGCTACACTGCTAAAATTCCACCTTCTTTGAATGAGAAAATGATATTAAATCAACCATATATCCTTAAGAACCCATTTTATATGGTATGTTGTTCTCTTATGTAAACATTGTACATTTGTACAGTTCTCCTCAAAGTAGATTCATCAATTTTTAGAAAATTCTTCTGTCATCATCATTTAAATCCAGATTTTGATTTTGTAGTATTGCCATAGTTAATAATTGAAGAGGAACACACCAGAAGAAGGGGAATGTGAATCAAATTATCTCACACTAGCTCTGAATGGGATATAAAAAGGTGGTTTTTATTAAAGGGGAAACTCACGGATCACAATGAGGAACAGGAACAAAATCCAACATCCAGGTGTGGCGAGTGTGGAGAGAGAAAGAGCAAGCAAGCAGACCAAGGCCACACCCAACATTGTTCAACTTCTCAAGGCCATTGGCTAAAGGAGGTTTACCATCACCTTCCCCTTTTGTCTAAATAAGAGAGTTCCAAACACAATACAAAACTATACACAACAAGAAAAGATATCAAGTATACAAATTAGAATTACAATCAACATAAATAATATTAATCAAGAAACATATGCTAAATGTTTCAATAACTATTCCATCCTATGGAGTCTAAGACTTGTGTTAGAAATGGCTTGGCTAAGCCATAAGAGGGAAGAAACTATGACATCTAGTCTTCAACCCCATTTAAGACCTGAGAAAGAAGATAATATTACCTGAGTAGACAGAAAGTGCAGTCAAGTAGTTTCCAAAATGTACAGTAGATGACAGAGGCAACTGGCTACCTGGACAATCGCCCAAAGTGTCATTTGCAACGTTGGAGCAACCAACTTTGGGTAAGGCCTAGAGTAAGAGAAAGACCATTTTTAGAGGCAAGAAAAATTTCAAAGCTATCTAAATCTGTCATGGCAAGGTTTGGCAGCCTTTTTTTTTTAATCCTGCTTGTCAAGTCCATGAATTTTGTCAGTGATCGAGGCATGGGCAGTTCATTGCCAAAAACCAGTTTTGCCAAAAAGAAAACAAGCTCCAAGTGGAGTGTCTTTGGTGATCAATAGTTTTTCTGGAATAGATCAGTGCTGCCAGCAGCAATAGTGACTCACATCAACAGAATCCTGAGTTATTTAAATGCCATATACTACATGTCTTTGAAGTTGTTGAAGATTACCTATGTAGAATACAAGCTCTATGCATCTAAAGAACTTGATTAGTCTAACTGTAAGTATGGCAAACAGGAATGACTATTGAACTATAATATTAAATACCTGCATAACTTAAAGACTACAACTTCATATTAGAATATTAAACAATCTTTAAACAACTGTGCAGCAAATGAGGACAATGACCTCAAAATGCAAACAATGTATAAGTATCTTGATCAGGGGTAGAAATGTATAGGGCAATATGATAAACAAATCTTAAAATTGCATCAATATATAAAATGTCTTAAACAGAGGTAGAAACATGCATGCATATAATCTGAAAAATAACTTTGCATAGGTGTACAAATATTGTAAACAGAAATAAAAGCATATTCAACATAACAAATATAATTTGAATTTGTATCTATATTCGAGACTCTATACCATTACAAATTGTCTATAAAAAATAGCTCACAAGTATTTACTCCATTACTTACTACTATTATTATTAATGTGAGTAAGCTCACACTAATCGACCTATTATCCCATTCCATTTTCTTTCATTTTTTTTGTGAGATCTCTAAGCCTACAAAATTTCCACTCTGACCCCTAGCCCTATACCAGTAATTATCAAGTCCTAGATGATATCCCTAAATCTGATTACAAACTTTGTTGGGGGAAAGGCCGAGACTGAAGGAGGTTCCCCATCAAGGTATGTCAATCTAAGTGATCCATTCATCTAGTCTTTATTTCCCCAATATTTGTAAAACATTTCTTCATTGAGGTAAGTTTGTTCAGATCATTATTTAAATGGTAATCCTTACTTTTAAGTAGCTCAAAATAGAACACGAAGGGCAAAATTTTTGTGTACCTGAGTTTAAATCTCCAGCACTGATATAAAAACCAGACCCTGTGGTGTACTGATGCAGCCCCAGAACTATGAGGATTAAGAGATAAACAGATGTTGGGGGCTCAGTAGCCATTCAATCTAGCTGGCATGATGAACTTCAGATGCAATGATGAACCACTGCCTCAGAAAAGTAAAGCACAGAGCACCAGAGGAAGACAACTGACACAGACTTTTTACTTTTACTTCCACATGAGAACACAGCCAAGAACACACAAAAACACACACCTAACTAACATACATACATAAATATCACAAACACCGTAATTTAATAGCACTAGGATTGGACAACTTACAGCAGGTGTTTAGGGAAGGCAGCCTAATGTAACAGGAGTGGTTTAGACACCACACAATTCTAAACCACCACCTTTAAAAACCTAGCTTATAATCTTACTAAACAATATGTTTGTTAAGAAACAGTAAAAAGCCACTTTTTAGTAGAAGGAGTAGAGACTGAGGACGATTTGAAATCAGAGACAAGCTATAAGCAAAGTATTAAAAAGTTTTATGCAATGATTTTATTAGACTCTCGGGGTGTGTGTGTGTGTGTGTGTGTGTGTGTGTCTGTGTGTGTCTGTGTGTCTGTGTGTGTCTATGTATGGGGTGAGGGAGAGAAACTGAATGTCTACTGGTAGATGTATAAGTGTGTCTATGCCTTATCATATCAGCAACTGATGACTTCCCCATCACGCTCTACCTTATTTTTTGACAAGGTTGTTCACTTAACCTAAATTTGGGTAGACTGTTTGACTGGCAAGCTCCAAGGACTCTCCTGTCTCTACCTCACAGTCCTGGGACAGAAACATGTACATCCAGGCCTAGTGTTTTACATTGGTTCTGGGGGTCCAAAATCAGCACCTTAAGCTTGTTCAGCAAGCACTTTACCCACAGAACTATTGCCAGGCATTTGAAATGATTTGTCAGGCACATTACTGTTGTCCTCCTCTGTTCATGTGCTTTTCCAAAGATGATTTTGTTTGCACAGAATTCACCTGGGATAATGCAATATTTTATGCATATATTCAATGGAATATTTTAATTCTTTTTGTGGTCTACTAGATTGTCGTTGTAGATAACAGAATTTCCGATGGGGTAGGATGAAAGCTGAACATGAAGTTTTATTCATATAAATTAACATTCCATTTAGATAGTGGTTACAGTTTGTTTATCTTTTGTACACTTCTAGAATGATGGCCAGTGGCTGCTCTCTTCAAGGTAGTTCAACATCATGTAATTGCATCACTATAGAGTAAGACACGAGTTAGCTCTTCTTGGAGAAATCTATGCCATGCATATTGAAGAAAAGTTTCTCCTCCACCCACCCTCCACCAACATGTAATGCTATTGTGAGTACATTTGACCAATCAGATATTTAGTCTTGCTTTATCAATTAGTTCAAGGATTGACACTCAGTAAGAGTCAACTCAGGACTATGTGAATAGTACTGTTATAAAAATGTTCTTTTGTTTAAGGGTATTTTAGGTTGCATTTCTATTGCTTACAACCCATAGTCTTGATTAATACTGCAGTGAGATTTCCCCTTTCATACAACAAATGCTTCTTTGAATAGCTTAAAAATGAAGCAGTTATACCTGAATACCAACATACTGCTTCCTTTTCCAGGAGTTGGCATGTGATTTTAAGATCATTGTCGATACTTGGGCCCCAGTCTGTGTTAATAAATTCTTCGTTTTATTTCATGAACATTGGCACTGTTTATCAAAACCAAGAACTAGAAAGACTGTAAAATACTTGCTTGTACATCTGTGAAGCTGAGACATGCATGTGTAGTGACTGATGACTGTGAAGTGCATGTTCTAAACAGAGCAAGTGAGTCCTCCTAACTACCTGCTGTTGTTCCTAAGAGAGCCATAGCATTAATCTGTTAATTCATTTTCAAAACACCAAAAGTATAACAGTTTAAAAAATAAGTCGAAAACTTTCCAATACTGAACCAATAAAAAGAATAAAGTATATGTTTCTTGGTTGAATTAGTCTGTATGAGATGAATGCATGAACACTCCTATTTTAGAAAGAAAAAGAAAAAGAATAACACTTCCAATTTTAGGGATTTTTCACATGAACAAGCTTGACTTGACTTTCTAACCAAAATGTAGCACGTTCTTTATTGACAGATTCAAAAGCATTTTTCATTTTTTACTCTGGAAGAAGCAGTGAGATTCAAGAAGCTGCAGCCTCAAGAAGTGGATGCACTTCCCCGGGAGAGAACTATGGAGCACTATCAGGATCTCCTTGAATTCTTTAGAAGCCAGAGGTCATGCCAGGCTGATGAAAATCCCTTTTGTAAACCCATGCTATTTTGAAATATACAGCAAAAGATATAGGAGGGAAAGGGGAAAGAAACATCATCTCCACCTGAGAACTCAAACTTAACACTATATTTTGGAATATCTCCATTTTAATCATACATGGATCATTGATAATTGGCAAAGGATATTATCAAAATGTTTTAAGTTTAGTAAGATTCATAACATCACTCTAGTGAGCATGGGAACATCACATAATGCAAAAGAAAAACAAGCCCTACAGTGCTTTCTGTTTATCTGACTAAGGTAAGGATTGGGAACACAGAGCATGTGTGACTGAACTTAAGAACACCTGCTTCAGAAAAAAAAGCCATGCCACTTTGAAATGCTAGCTTTCTGGGCTTTTCTGTCAGTGCAAACTCTGGCTCCTTCAGGAGACTGAGCATTTAAAGGAGGTTTGTGAGCAACGTACTACAACTTGCTTAATGGCAACATGGACCTGCTGTGTGCCTAAAACTGGGGCAATGTTCATGGCTTTCAGAGGCAGTGAATGGACTTCCACCATGTTGGACTGGGCAGGTCAAGGAAGCAACATATATACCCTAATAATGCTGCAGCTTTAGTTTTTAAGAATTGCTCAGCATTTTAAGAAGCTGTCTGGGTCAGCAAAAATTACAGATACACAATAAAAACAAATTCAGATGGAAAAGACTCTAAATGGGTCACAGTGTTGGATAAATGTTCATAGCCTTGGGAAAGAGAGGTAAAAGAGTATAGAGGTTTTTAATATATATAAAACAATGGCTTTAAAGAGATAGAGTACAGATAGTCATAGATTACAAGGAGTAAAGAAAAATAAACCACATAAAAACAGAATATGCAAAGAGAGTCTAGATATTATGTATTTTTTGAAATTTGTTACTGTGAAGGAGCTAAATACAGAGAGATATTTCATTGTATGGGCTGCTAAGCTAAACCAATAAATATATTTTAAAGGTATCTTGAATTCAAAATATAGGTATAAGGATATGTTGCTTTGGGGGAAAAAGGTTTTTCTTCTTTGTTTCCACAGAGGATGAGAACCTGTGGATTGCTTCCAAACTAATATGGTTTGATGGACCAAGAACTCCTGAAAGGTTGCCATGAATACCCATAAAAAATTATTTCACCCAACTGCTGACTAAGATGAACCTACCTAACACACAGGATATACCATGAAAGACCTGATTATCAATACCTCCAACCAGCTGGAAGTAGTCTACAGAAATATACCCAAATTCCCAAATATTGTTTATAATTTTTTTTTACATTAAGGGGGGATATTCTATAGAGATTTGCATTGGTATGGTTTATTGATACAAATTTAAGGTCAATTTTGTTTATATATATATACTTTCTAAATGATTCTTTTATAGAGCTCCTATCTCCCTGTAGAGAATATCTATTTTTCCCTTTATTTCAGGAGCGTTTGCTTTTTGGTAGGGGTTGTGACTCAGTGGGTAAATGTACTAGCTAGGCAAGCATAAGGACCTAAGTTTGAATCTCCAAAACCCCAATCAAAGCTAGAGGTATGATGTGTGCATCTGTATTCCCTGTACTTCCACAGAGAGATGTGGGGCAGATACAAGGAAATCCCTGGAAGCTCATGAATCAGCTAGACTGGTCTACTCAGCAACAGTGAAACTCTATCTCACAACAGGCTGAAAAAAGAAGTGCATGAGATTGTCCTCTGAGCTCCTCACACGTAATGTAGCATGCATACACCCACATTATAGACATAAACACACACACACACATGAGTACCTGCTTTTCTCACAGAGACACATGCTAGCATTTGCTCTTATATCATAGCGTAAGGCTTTAGAAATCTCCTTAACATTTTTTTTCTAATTCTAACACTGGGGTAAGATAAACATTAACATTTGTAGATGACCACCCTTTTCTCTGAGAAAATTATGATGATCTTAATTCTTTGGTTGTAAATAGTTTTAGAATGTGTACTTGCATACTTTAAATATTATGGAACAAGGATTGCTGCATAAAATCCAGTGGGATATTAACTATGTGTTTGCTCATTTCTGTTTGTAATCAAACCTAGCTTGGCTAAGACCAAAATTCCCATTGGTCTTCAGTGGATTTGGCTCCAACATCAGTTTAATTATCAAAGCCATGTTGACTACTTAGCACACCCATATTAAATGTGCACCACAAGAGGACAGTTGGGGTACCTGACAATGGAGCCCCCAACATTCTGTTTTCCAAGCTATACTTCTGTGCTCTGTTTCAATTTTACAGTAGAGCCTAGAGACTACAGCCTTCCTCTGAAGGCTCAATTTATCCAATTCCCTTCTTCCTATTACATTTCCTTGATTCCTTGAGTCCAGGAACTTTTGCTACATGGTCATAGTTTTAACCTCCTTAGGCCATTTATATGTCCCATCACTGAATGACCCTCTGGACAAAATATGAGCCAAAAGAGAGGTGAGCACCCCATCCTCCACACATCTCATCTACCTCTTTCACAAGTGCTTACAGAGACAGAGAGGGGTTTGCCAGAGTTTGTTGTCCCCGTGCCACTGCTGCAGTTGCCACTCTGTTCAGATCAGGAAAACTTGAAACAGAAAACACCAGGGGATTGGTCTCTGCTTCACTCATAGACACCCTGTATGGGCTCTAACATGAAGGAGGATGTTTTTCACTGAAACTTTTTCTGTGTATTCAGGATTTCGAGGTGGCAAGAAGCTATGGGAAAGAAGAGGAAAACAACAGAAATCACTTCTGTGTTGGTCATTTTTTAAATTTATATTTCTGGCCTTTTGCGACTGGAGGCGGACGAGGACGGACCGCCATGAAGGTCTCCGGCACACTCCGGGAGTACAAGGTGGTGAGGCGCTGCTTGCCCACCCCCAAGTGCCACACACCACCGCTGTACCGAATGCGCATCTTCGCACCCAACCATGCGGTGGCCAAGTCCCGCTTCTGGTACTTCGTGTCACAGTTGAAGAAGATGAAGAAGTCATCCAGGGAGATCGTGTACTATGGGCAGGTATTCGAGAAGTCCTCCCTGCGCGTGAAGAACTTCGGCATCTGGCTGCGCTATGATTCCCGCAGTGGAACACACAACATGTACTTGCGAGTACCGTGACCTGACCACTGCTGGGGCTGTCACACAGTGCTACCGAGACATGGGTGCCCGGCATCGTGCCCGTGCACACTCCATCCAGATCATGAAGGTGGAAGAAATTGCCACCGGCAAATGTCGCAGGCCGGCTGTCAAGCAGTTCCATGACTCCAAGATCAAGTTCCCGCTGCCCCACCGTGTTCTGCAGCGCCAGCAAAAGCCTTGCTTCACTACCAAGAGGCCTAACATCTTCTTCTAGACCCAGAGACCCACTGAATAAAGTTCCAGAGTTCAAAAAAAAAAATATATTTCTGTCCTGAGTTTCAGAACTATAATTTACCTCCTTACAGGCCCATTACATAGGCCTTCCTTCCTTATTTCCTTCTTTCCTTCTTTCCTTCTTTCCTTCTTTCCTTCTTTCTTTCCTTCCTTCCTTCCTTCCTTCCTTCCTTCCTTCCTTCCTTCCTTCCTTCCTTCCTTCCTTTCCTTCTTTCTTGATTTTTGTGAAAGAACTTTAGCTTTTGGTGGAAAAAAAAAACAATGACTAAATGTATCCTTCTTAGCTGAAATGAGAAACTGTTATTTTGGAATAATAGTAACTGGATTCTGTCCTTCAAATTTTCTTCTCTCTCATTAGTCTACATTTTCAGTTATCAGTTGTGTGTTTTGTACTCCCACAGGGTTAGAGTTTAGCACAGTTTCCTCTCAAATCCTTCACAACGTAATTTCCATCCATAATGGTAGTTTTCTCTTTAAGATAAGTGATTTACCTTAATTTTCTGATGCTTTTGAAAAAAGTTAAGTCATCAAAATTAAATTAATTTTAATACTTCAATCTTGAATTTGAGTATACAAAAGGACAACACAGCGCATTACCTCTTTGAGGTATGCTTTCTTTCTAATTTTTTCCTAAGACTGAAATTCTTTAGAATGTAATTTATGAAACAACTGATATTAAATTTTCTTATTTTGTCTTATTTATTTCACTCACTCTAACCTTTCTTCCTTCTGTGTTTACTAAATGATATCAAAGACTTTTTAAAGTATGTATTTTATATACTTGAAGAGCATATGTTGTCACCTGATATTGAAAAGTATTCAATTTCCAGAAAGAATATATAAAATGTATAGTTTTATGACATGTAAATAATAAATGAAAAAATACTCATGCAGATCTTCTCAAAGCAGTCTTGAAATAAAAGGAAAAATTGGGAGTCCAAGGTCACTGTAACTTCTTGAACAATGACGTAATAAAATAATAGATGATTGGTGATGGTTATAATATGATATATGAGAAAATATTTAACCTCAAGGATTACCTTGTGTAGATAATAATAAATACTCCTACCATGTATAAAGAACTTCATATACTAAATGCTATTTTTTAAGTGTTTCATTAAACTGGGTGTGGTGGCACACACCTTTAATCTCAGAAGTAAAGGCATGAAGACCTCTGTCTTTGAGGTCAACTTTTAAGTGAGTGAGTTTTAAGACAGACATAGAGAAACATTTTCATGAAAACCAAAGTAAACCAACACAAAACAGAAAAAGATGCAATATTAGTTACTTTTCTGTTGCTATGATAAGTAGCATAATCAAAAGCAATGAAGTTTATTTGAGCTAAGACTTTTAGTGAGAGAGTCCATAATGGAGGAAAAGACATGGCAGAAGGCAGTCAGAGCAGGAGGCCCACAGACCACATCTCTAAACACACACAAAACCTGCAAAGAACAACTCACAAGTGAGACAAGGCTTTGAAGTCTCAATGACATCCCCCATAAATGCCACCTGAAACTTTCATAACCAACTGTTCCAATATCTGAGTACATGGGGTGGGAAGTGGGGCAAATCTCTCATTCAGACCACTACATGTGCATGTGCTAAGGGTACAGATGTCATTAAGTATCCATTCTATTTTTTTTTAATTTTTGTAATTCCTGGGATGTAATAAGTATATCAAAATAATCTGATGATTACATTCTATATCAATGCATCAAGATTGATAGAGATTCAGATACATCAATTTTAGTGACTATCAGAACTAATTTTGAGACTCTGAACAAAAGACACCACTTTTTCCTGGATCATTTAAGATGCAGATATAAAGCAATGAACATGCTTGTAGCAAAATTGCTGCCATTATTTTTTCTTGGAATTAATGGAATGAATGTACAAAGAAACTAAAAAATGTTTCAAAAGTCATAGAAACACATATATAAATGCTTGCTCATTTATGCTTAACATTTATAAAAAATCTTTAATAAGGTAAGCATTTAATATATCTTAGGTTTGTCACTAAATCAGAAATTAAGATAGCACACTGTTGGATAGCTTATCTCTGCTTCATGATTACAATGACTCAGCTGAAATATTTGAAGGCTGGAAAGCTGTGTGCTGGAATCATTGGAAGCACATACATGTGAAGTCTGGTATTGGCTGTTAGCAGGGGGAACTGCTAGAAGGGTCAAAGAGAAAAATGTCTATGTAAGGAAAGGTTCTCCCCACCTTGATAGCTAGACTCAGAGTGAAGCAAAGAGAGAACAGAGAGAAGAAATGAGAGAAAATCTTGGAGAGAGTATTTAATATGTAGTACATATTTACAGGGAGCATATCAGAGAAAAAAATAAAGTATGAGATCTCTAATTACATAAGCCAGTTAAGGTTAGATGATTTTTTCCTTACAATTATATCATATAAATAATGTTATGTTTATATGTTATTACACATTCGTCTGAGCAACATCTATGGTATGAGTATGCTTTTACAACATGTATCAATCAGGGTTCTCCAGAAAAAAAAAACTGATAAGATAGTAAGATAGACAGATGGATGAATAGATTGTTTACTTGGTGGATGTAATGATGAACAAATGGATAGATGTTATTATATGTAATTATAATGGTACAGAATCCATGAAGAGGGACAAAGGATAGAAATCCAGCAAATGTAATGATTAAGTCTGAGTCTGAAATTTCTAGAGTAGGTAGCCATGTTAAATACAGAAGAGTGGATGATGTCATCAGAAACTTGAAATTTTGGGGAAGTGAATCTGGCAGCTCAGCCAGGATTTCCACACTGTAGACACAACATAGAATTCCATCTTTGAGAAACTAGTTTCTTCATCTGGAGGCCTGAATTTTTTTGAATCACATTTATCTACAAAATTAAAAGTAAGCACATCACCTGTTGGTGTTAGTCACATCTACTCCACTATGCGACAATATCCTCTAACCCTGAACTAATTTTTTTTAATTTTGAGATCATAATAAAATGACATTTCTTCCTGTTGCGGGAGCTCCTTCTGTTCCTTCAGCCAATAGCCGCTGAGATACCAGCTCATTGGGGTGTGGTCTCTCTCCCTTTAAAAAAGCGGCCACTTCCCTCTCCTCTCTCTCTGGCTTCCTGCTCCACTTCCAGCGACTAGGCTCCTTTCCTGATTGTGCAGAGGGCTGTTTTCTGGGAAAGTGATCTGTAAGTTTTCCCCTTTAAATAAATAACCATTCTATTAATCATAATTCCAAAATGGTGTGGGATTGTTTGTGACGCCTTCACCTTCCCTCTACTTTCTGCCTCCAAACCCTCCTGTATACCACTCCTTGATATCTTTAAAATTCATGAATGTAGTAAGAGGCCCTGTGTTCATTCCCGGCCAATGCACCAGACCAGAAATAATCACACAAAAACTATATTATTTGCAATACTGCTTGGCCAATAGCTTAAGCATATTTCTTGCTTACTCTTATATCTTAAGTTAACCCATTTCTATTAATCAGTGTATTGCCACATGGCTGTAACTTACCAGGCCAAGTTTTATCCAGCGTTTGACAGGGCTACATGGCTTCTCACTGACTCCACCTTCTTCCTCCCACCATTTAGTTTTAGTTTTCCTGCCTAGCTCTATTTTGCTAAGCAACTGGCAAAGACAGTTTTATTCATTAACCAATAAAAGCAACACAGAAGGACTTCCCACACAACATGAATTTTTATTAGTTGTTATTACTATTACATGTAATCATTATTGAATATAAATATGTTTATGTATGTACACACACACATATATATATATAGATATATATATACATACATACAAGCTGCTCATTTGTACAATGTTACTTATTTGGATCTTTTTCAGGACTGATTACTTGGTATTGGATAATCAGTTTGTATGTGCCTTAGTGAAGACTATTCTCCCCCTCCCAGATTCTTCAGTCACCTGTAGTATTTTGTGTAAATTTGAGGCCTTGTGGAATTTTCCCCATCCACATTGGCATTTCTGCTGGTCTTTCCTTGTTCAAGCCATATTTGGGTAGTCATGTTCATGATACTTTGTAAATATTGCTCCTGACCTTACTAAAAGACACTATATCATATCAGACTTTCTGGTCCTTTGGCTCTTCTGATCGTTCTGCCCCTCTTCTTCAAAAATATTAGCTGAGTCTTAGGTGAAAGCATATTTTCTAGACATATACGTTGGGATTGCCTCCACAGCTCTATAATTTGATGGATTGTGGTTTTCTATGGTTGTTTCTTTCTGTTGCAAAGTGAAGTTTCATTGATAAAGAGTAAATACTCTCATATCTGTGGATATAAGGACAGATGTTAATGGATTATTAGGGGTTATGTTGGTTTACTAAAACAGTGGTGTTGTTTGATGTTTCTGTCCTGCACAGTCCTTGTCCTGCCTGATTCCAACAGTCATTAAATCCCAAAGAAATCACACAGAGGTCTACATTAGTTACAAACTGATTGGCCCATTAGCTCAGACTTCTTATTAACTCTTATAGCTTATATTAGCCCATTATTCTTGTCTATGCTAGCCACGTGGTTCGGTACCTTATTCAGCAAGGCAGTTACATCTTACTTCTTCTGTGACTGGGTCAGGACTGTAGAAAGATCTTTCTTCTTCCCAGAATTCTCCTGTTCTCATTGACCCACCTCTACTTCCTGTCTGGTTGTCCCGCCTATACTTCCTGCCTGGCTTCTGGCCAATCAGCATTTACTTAAAATATAATTGACATAATACAGACCATTGTCTCACACCATAGTGGTTATACATTCTTCTTCGATAACCATGATTTCCCTAGAACCAGCTAGATTTCTAACACTACGCATGGTTTCCCTCTTGTAGAATGGGTTATAACTCCAATTAGAGAACTCTTGGTTAATGCCTCGATTTACATGCCAGCACTACATCCTTTGGGTTATTACTTTGTATTATGTTATCATGCCTTTGATGTAGTTCATAAGCATCAGAGATGGCTAGGATGGTTGGTTCCCTCATGCTTTTGGAAGTTTGTAAGATGTCTTCTAATACCATGAAAAATAATCCTAAGGAAGAAAACTTGAAGCTTAGGTAGCCCAGATGTTCTTCAATGTTTGCTACTCCTGACCCGTTTTTCCCTGATCAAGTTGTACACTGCCCTATGTATAAGTATTTGTACCTCAGGTACGTAAATTAAGCCTTTACAAACAATGCATCATTTAAAGAAAGTATTAAAATGACTTTCGGCAATTCTTACAATATACAGGTGTGGATTCTTCACCCAATGGGCTAGTTTGCAATTTAGAAAATCATTTTACTTTGCAGATCCCTCCGTGTCTCCTCCAACATGAATCTATGCCCTAAATTACAGACATGGGCATTCATTATGCCAGGATGGAAAGGAGGGTCTCTACTGTCATCTGTATTCTTCTAGATTCTATTACAATTCTATAAATGGTTCTCAACCTGTGGGTCATAACCCCTTTGGGGGTTGAATATCAGATAGCCTACATATATTTTCATTAAAAGTCATAACAGTAGTAAAATTACAATGATGAAGTAGCAACAACATTATTTTATGATTGGGGGTCACTACAACATGAGGAACTGTATTAAAGGGTTGCAGCCTTAGCAAGGTTGAGAAACACTGTGTATAACCAAAAGGAAATACAAAAGAGGGAGAAAAGATAATCTGAAATATTTACCCTTCAGCTTGTTCCCTGATGGGATTCTACAGTGAGGTTACTTTTCCTTTAAAGCTTCATCATTGTGGACTTACAGAATGTCTTCTCCTTTACCACTACATTCCACAAAACATCACCATAGCATGAATTTTATTGATCTTAATAAAAAGAACTGGAGTCAGATATTAGAGGGTGAAAGATGAAAGATCAGAGAAGCACAACAGGCAGCCACAGTTCTTAACTCTATGAAATCCTCAGACCAAATGGGGCATCCTGTCTCTACAGCTCCTTAGACTGAATGCCCTAAGCTCCTGTCTCAGCCCACCTTATATTTCTCTCTCCGCCAAGACATATCCCTTTCTATCTCCAACTCCCTATTGCTGGGATTAAATGTGTATGACTCCCAAGTACTAAGATTAAGGGTTTGAACCATCACTGCCTGGTTCTGTTTCTCTTTGATATTGGATCAATCTAATATAGCCAAGGGTAGCCTTAAACTCATAGAGATTCGTCTGCCTCTGCCTTCCAAGTGCTGGATTCCAAGTGTGTGCCACCACTGCCTGGCCCCTGTGGCTGACTAGTGACTTACTCCACACTCTGATCCTTGAGCAGGCTTTCTTAGAGCACAAACAAAATATCACCTCACATCACTCTGGAAAAGTAAGTTATCTAGCAAGAATTGTAGCAGTTACCTCAAATGCATGTCATAGTACCTTGATAAGAAACAACTGGTTTGTAAGAGTATAGGAAGGCTTATCTGAAGGTTAGCTAGTTGTTCATTTCCTACTCCATCCTTTGTGTTTTTTGTGTATATTCTCTGTTGATACTGTAGTATAAATGTTTGAACTGCAGTCAGTATAAGATGCTAATAGAACCACATGCAATTTAATTGGATATAGGACTAAAAGGTGGAAGTAGAAAATCATCCCTTCTCATGATTTTGTCAAGTAATTCATTTCAAGAGGGTATGTTTCCTCTCCTGGAAACATTAGGCATGGGGAATTTAATAGTCCTTACCTGGGGAACAAATGGTTGTACCAAGGGAAGAGGGATAGCACAACATTAAATGTTAGTCTAGGAATAAAAGCTATCTATTCCATACTAATCTCTGAACTATTAGGAACACAGAGACTTCATCCTACTGAATTGGTAGTTGATCTCAGTTACCCAGTGGAAATGTCTTGGTTACCTGCAATGGCAGCAAAAAGAACAGCGACTGGAACTTGTGAGTTTGTAAAAGTTCCACTCCGTGTTCCTTTACACATGGCTCTGGTCGATGGAAACAACTTAATGAAGGCAAACAATAAGAATGCATATTCACGGCTGCATGTATGTAGCTCAGTGGTGACACACTTTTTCTGGCATGTGTGAGGACCTCAGCTCAAGACTCAGTTCTGAAAAATTTACATTCTAGAGTTTTAGTCACACTGAAGGGTTAGATGCTAGTCAGGATACTGATAAGCAGTAAAGAGATTACAACTTCATATCAAGTACACTAGCAAACCTTAGGGATTTCTTTTCCTGGTAAGCGTGTGATTAAATTTATTCCATGGTGATGGAGTAGCCGACTAAGACAGCTGTGTTTCCTGCAAAGAAGGAAATGGATTTCCTATCAAGAGAAGTGTCAGGAATGGGTGTGGAGGGACAATGGGCTTAGAGTATTCTGAGTATTCTGTCCATCAGATACACTCAATCACTTTTCACCTTCTCTTTGCTCTGAGGTCATCCCTTGTGGTATTTTCTGATTAGTAGCAGTTGATAGACTCTCTAAGGGGATCAGAGTCAGGAAGGGACACATTGGCAAGTATTATGGCCTCAACCACATGTCACAGATTTTTGTGTGCCTTGAGCACCAGTCTGATCATATCTTTCTGTTGTTCCTAGAACTAGGGTGCTTCATCATCATTGATCCTTCTTAGTTTCCCTTAGTACCTGCCACGAGTGCAAATGATGCTTTCATTAAATTCTCTTCTATCACCATTTGAAGATGCCATCTGTTTGGGACAGAAACATCTTTCCAAGAAGTGATGAGTTACATTTTAAAAGCCTCATGATCATATTTAACCTACTAAAGTATTATTGTTACAACCTGCCTCTGAAGTTACTTTATCCATGTGAACATGGTTAGCTGCTGACACAGTACTCTTGACTTTTGGCTAGCTCTGCCAAGGATGAGAAGTAGTTATAGGTAGTATCAGTATTTCAGAGGGCTTTGTGAACTCTTTATCCTCCTCAAATTAGGCACGGTTTCAAGGACCAATAAGTAAAGCCAAATATGTTGTAATTAAAATAATGCCAGAAGTTATAAGGAAAGGGGTACATAGGTTATCATACTAACAAAGAAAAAAGGATGAAATGTTTTAATTCATTACTTATGAACAGCTACAGAATCTAACACAAAAGAATATAGTTCTAAGAAAGTAACAAACTAAATTGATAAGGAAGATAACCCGAGAAACTTTTAACTTTGCTAAAAAATTCTGGGGTTAATTTAAAAATCCATTTAAGACAAAACTAATTTCCGAGAAAATTAATTCCAGGACTGCACTGTAATGGTCTGAGTAAACAGCTGGGTGGAGCGTGCACGCTGTGATGCAGTACGGCATTGGGGACCTCCCAAGCCATAGCCTGCTCAGCAACTGCTAACAGAGTGGTGTAATAATCGAGGACACAGATAAAATCAGATAAAGATCTCAGACTGAAAACATGCTAAATATTTTAAATAATGCATCTTCTTTCTGAACACAAAAATGTTTTGATCTTAGTGAGTGCCCAAGTTGTCCCACCTCCCACCCAAGCTAAACAGCAGGCAAAACCTGAGTGTTCTCATTAGTTGCCTCTAATCATGAGTTTCTGAAATCCAAAGCTGCAGAGGCATGGACTAAGCACCATCATTGTGCTGAAGCATTTCAGAGACAAATCAAGTTGTAACCAGAGAGAATAATGATCCTTTCAGAAAAGCATATGGAAAAAATATTTCATGATTTATTTAGTCTGCTCCTTTTTACATAAAAATCAACACTTCAAGTCTACCTGAAGATGAACTTTGCTGAGAACTTGCATTTGTTAAAATGTGACAAAATGGGAATTTTCCTATACGGGTTCTTTGGAAAGGTTTCAAGAATAGGCCATGCATATGACCAGATTATGTAAGTGATGGAGAATTTTGACATTGCAGCAGTGATTTTAAGAATCAAAATCAGGAACTCAGGAGACAACTATTCAGTGATTAAAATGCCAATCATGCAAGAGTGAGAGCTGAAATACTGATGGCCTGAGCCCTGGTAAATGCCAAGTGGGCATATTGACATTACTGTAATTCCAGAATTCGGAAGGTAGAAATAGAGGATGCCTACAAAAAGCCAGATATTTAGACTAGACATGCAAGTAAGCATGTCAATCTACTAAGAGCTCCTACCTCATAGAACAAGATGGAGATTGATCAAGAAAGAGTCCCAATGTCTACTTCATTTCTTCATGTATACACACACGTATTTGTGAAGGCACATGTATGTGAGCAAGTGTGTATATACATGCCCATCGTTTCCAGCAATTGCTGGCATAAATTTGCAGTATGAAATGAGATTTTACATTATTAATACATTTTGACAATCTTTTCTATTAACATTTTTATTTAAAATGTAATTGTATCACTTCCCCCCTTAAATAGTTGCTGGTTACCACCAACATGTGAGTGTCATACATGTATCATACTCATACATGGTAATGGCGAATATAAAATTTGCAAAAGTTCCGTTTTAGACTTTTTAATTTAATACCAACATAATTGAAGTCACAGATGTTAGGAAGCTCGTCTGAAGAGTGGTTGATATATTTTGGTTATCAGAAGAAAATTATCAGTGTCATGCCTTAACTCTTTCAAAATGCTTAAATTTTTTTATTTAAAGGAATAAAAACAAGAGCAGAAAATAGTGAAGATGTTTGGTAAATTTAAGAGTCTGTGATATTGTGGCACACTGCCTTTGCTACGTCAGCCATTTCTGAACAGTATATAAGAAACAGGTGAATCTGGATATCGAGTCACAAGTTGAGTGTGAATATGGATCAGCACAGCTAAGTCGAGTGCCTTTGAACACCAGGGTGACTGACATCACAAATTTGCCAAATGGGAAGCAATTAAAGAAACTATTTTCTGAAACGCCAAATGCAATACAATTACTTAAAAATTAGACCCTAGATACTTTGAAATAACCCAAGAATAGCGAACTTAGAGGGGAAGCAAAAAATGAGACACAATTGGCATCTTTACTTCTCATTAAACTGTAACATTTGAAAGTAACATTTTATTCCTTTGTTCTGTTGGGCAGGGACTTATGTTTGCTGAAAATTTCTTGACTTAAAGATAAGGAGCATAAGAGTCCAACTGCTAGGTTTTATTTACTTCTCTACTTAAACAAGCTATCTAAATTATGGTCATCATGGTCATGGTGGCGTCAGAGGATTTGGGAACAAGACAATCACCCAGAAGAAGGGCAGTTTTTCTTTCTAGGTATTGAGACTAATCTCTAGTGTCTTCTAGACATTGTCGTGTGACAGAAAACAATACCTAGAAGTGAGGAGAGTAAGGGATTTGCACAATCTACCACCAGATTACATTTGTACACACAGAGTTCTTCTCCCTTATTTCAAGTTCGGTTCCTCTATTTAATAGGTTAAGGTTTGAGTTACAAATCCTTCCTGTAAACAGTATAAAAATGACTTGAGATGAAGCAGTGATTAATATTTTTACCTTTGATAGTAAGTACAGAAAACAAACAAAACTAGTTGGTATGTCTGATGTGGTCTAACTTTAAGGGGGGCAAACATCACTTAAAAATAATTTGAGCAAAATATTAATTAGTTGGAGGAAAGGGTAAAAACAATTCTGCAGTACTAAAGAATATAGAATAGTTAAAACATGCAGTCACTTCACCTGTTTAGTACCGCAAACATGGGCCTCAATGGGAAAAATTCATTAATTATTCATGTGAATGTTCAAACTTTCCAACATACAACTTGATGTTAAATCACAGTACAAGAGTGCATATAATGAAATTCTATAGGTTCCGTGGAACTCCTCCAAAAGATATGAATATCCTTTCTATGCCAGGCACTGTGTTCATTGCTGCACTGAATTTATGCTAGGATAGTACTTCTGTGCATTTGACCTGTGGCGGATCACTTTAAATGAATTTATCAGAATTCTGTGGCAAGAAAATGAAAAGAACAAATCATTCCAGACAGTAGTAAACCATGCCTGAGCCCTGATTGATTAAACTCACAGTCATCCTCAAGACAGGCTTTCCTTCAGTGTTCACTATGAGAACATTAATAAAAAACATATCCCAGTAAGGGTCAACTTTAGACCGCTGCCAAACTATAAAGAAAACACAGGTCATTCTTCTATGGGTTTGCCAGCCACCATTAGTCATCTTTTTCTTCCGTAGCATGTAGCAAATTTTTTCCACCTCCTATGTTTGGTATTATTCTTTGTAGTTGATATGTGCTCTTGGAAAAGTCAAAATTCATGTTTGCTTGAACAAATCTCACATTCTATAGTTAAAATGTTCTTATAATTCTCTTTGTGCTCTTGTCTACCTAATACCCTCTAGTGCACTGCTTATTAACCCCAGGTATAAGATTCATAGAAAACTTGTAATAGCACAGATTTGGGAGAATTTCTCAGATCCTCATCCATTAGTGAAGAGCATGAAACTAAGATTTTCATTTTCTATAAGTGATGTAGATGTTTCCAATGCACACTGGGTATCACTTGCTCTGATAGCTGGAATGTCAAAGTGTATTTCAGACCAAGAGTTCAACAAACTCATGATTTCAATGTTCATCGCCACACAGAACCCACGATTCTAACAAGATCTATAGAATGTTTTTTTTAAATGTGTCATAGAAGAAAGCTACACATATATAGAATATAAGTTGTCATTCCTAGAGGTCGCCTACCAACGAATCTTGAAGGCTGGAGGGCCCATCCTGCTTATGTAGCTTTGTGTTGGGTCTCTGTTGTTTCAACTAACACTAGGATGCTTGTAGTATTTGGTAGAATTAATCACCATTGTTGCAACTTCTCTTATTCAAGGGTGAAGTCAATTTTCTTACTTTTTGAGTGAAGCTGGATATGTGTTTGCCTGGATCCATAGAATTTGAAAAACCAACATTGTAAAATATAAACAAAAGCCTCAGAATTTTAGTGGATAGGTTTTTTTTTTCTACCAATCTAATATGAAAAAGCGCAGGCAGAAGTGTTCAATGGCAAGGAACACAAAGAATTCAGCTGCAACGAACAGCCACGATCCCTCAGATATAAAAGTGCCTGGATAACCAGAAACTGCATGAATAAAAGCAGGAATAAGACATCTGCCCAACTGAAACCAAAGCTTTAGCATTTAAGCCATGCACTTGTGGACTAAGATACTAGGGATATTAGCAACTAAAATTTCTGTAAAGGAAAAGTATCTATCCTTCTCCTAAATAATTTTCCTTGAGACTCATAAAAGAGAATTATGATAGAAAAGCTCAGAAATTTCTCCATTTTCAACTTATCAACTTTAATAATAATAACAAATTAAGATAAAACAAAATAGCACAGTGAGAAAAATTGGTATTAACTCTTATTTGAAAATATGGTAGAAGTCTACACTAAAACCATCTATCCCCGGGCATGTTTTGGTTGGTAGACTTTTAATTACTGCTTCTATTTCACTGGGGATTATAGGTCTTTTAATTGATTATCTCTTCTTGACTCTATGTACTTAGCTGTAAATATTTGCTGGTAAGCAATAACACTCATTTCAGCAGGCATTACCATCATCAAAACAACCAAACAGTTGTTACTTTTATGAGTAAAATGATAGAAAAATATTCATGTTAAATATGTTCCTGAGGAATAGCCAAGTATTGGTTCTACTGTCCTCAGACATCCAGATCAGTTACCAAGAAGGGGTTCCAGAGATGTGTGAAACCTCAGAAGTAGTCTTCAGAGCCCCTCAAGCCTTTGTTTCTTTATATATACCCATCCATAGCTTTTATGTTTTAATGACCTATTCATATAAAGTTTGAGAAGTCTTGCCATAAAAACTGTATGTGATCCATCTATAACACAAGTTTAAAAGGGTGTAATATTTCTTATTAAACTTCTTATATTAATGAGCTTACTACAAGATCCTATTATGTTTTGACAACAGCAAAAGTTCATATCTGAGGACAATTAGAAATCATATAAAGTAGGAAATGATAGTAAATTATGATGATATATATTTGTAATAATAATAATACCCAATTTCAGGGTTGACCATTTGTTCTTGGATAACCAATTGATGTTCTCTTTCTTGAGAAAGACTATAACAATTGAAAAACAGGTTGTGAATTTGAAAATAAACCAGGAGGAATATATGGGATGGTTTGTGTGGCTGGTTAAATAAGTCCTCATAGTCTCTAATGCTTATGAACTTGGCCCTCACCTGGTGGAACTATTTGGGAAGGATTAAGAGGTGTGGCCTTGTTGGAGGACGTATGTCACCAAAGAAAAGGCTTGAGATTTCAGAAGTCAGTGCCATTACCAGGTAGCTCTCTCTCTCTTCCTCACTCTAATGGGCGAGATGTATCCTTTTTAGCTACTGCTAGAGTGCCGTGTCTGCCTTCCTGTTGCCATGTTCCCCATCATGATAGTTATGGACTCAATCTCTCTGAAAACATTAGCCTCAAATTTAATGTCTCAAGCCTCTTTGCCACTAAGGGAAGTTCTGGCTGATAATTGTTAGGAAGAGTTAGAAATCTACAAGGATGATGGAACTTCTAAGCAGGAGCTAAAGAGTTTTGCCAAGTGGTCTATGGATGTGAAGAAAATAATTTTAATTTATGGATATCTGTTTTGTGGGATAGTATTGCTCTGTTGTTAAGCACCAGAATAGAGGCATAAACAGACAAATAACTTTAAAAATAATACTAATAACCACTGTGTGACTATGTCTAAGTTTATACATACAGTCTTTAAAAAAATTGAGTAAAATAAGTAATATGAATTTCCTATAAAGAAATTACTGGCAGGTTGGAATTATCATTAAGACATGAAACAACCAAGAGTGGGCCAAAATATCAGTCATGGAAATCATTTCAGTAATATATTATTTTAGGATCTGCAACTAGAGGAATACTGCTGGATGTTTTGTAGGGTGGGCTTTTAGTCATAGCATTTTATGAAGGTATGAAGGTTACAAAACTCTTCCCTCGAGTTTATAGGATGGGGGTGGTGGTAGCTTCAGACAAGTGCTTTCATTAATAAATATATTATTATATTTAATATATATATATATATATATATATATAGAATGCTACTGTTGATAGGAAAGAGTTCCAGCAGGATGTCAGAGCCTCACAATACATTTTCTGGGTAAAGTACATTTCATTATGATGTACAAAAGTAGAAAAAAGTCTCAAAGACATTAGCTGGTTATCGGTTTGTAGGGCATATCTGGACTTCAATCTACATTCAACAAGCTAACCTGTAGAGGATGCAGCCGCACTCTGACCTAACAAGGAAATAGGTCCTCAGAACATATTCTATGCTGGGCGGAATCAAGGGTGTTCTCACCAAATACTTGAAAAGTTAAAACAAAGAGAACATGCACAATGGAAACCTAGCAATCATTGAAAATGAGCATGAGATCCCCATTCATTTTGATTCCTCTAGTAATAAATGTTTTCCCTTTTCAAATATTGACACACAGAGAGAAATGTCACTGTTTCCTGTAGGACCACCTCATGTCCTGTCTCTTCCTGGAAAAGAGAAGTCATATGTCAGGCAAAACAGACTGTCACCCTGGTGACTGGGAAACTGTTAGCAGTGATTTCAAAAAGAAGGGGACTGCATGTGGCCAGTCTACACAGAACATTATTGCTGGGATTTCTAACCAAAACTTGCCCTTTTATACATTATTTGAATCCGTGAAAACAAAGCATATATTTCTAGACATATTTTTGAATGCAATGCTCAAATGTTACACATTTGAATCACACAAAGTTCCTTAAATTTGGATGCTGATTTGAAAAGTCTAGTGTAGAACCCAGGATAGCTTTTTAAAAATATTCTCAGGTCACAATGCTGCTGCTGACCTGGAGACAGACTTTGCAAACCCATGATAATCTTGGTTGTCTGAATCTATCAAAGTTAGTGCAGTCTTTATTTCTAAGAACAATACACTGTGTTTTCCTTTTTCATGGAAAAAGAAACAATCAGCATAATAAAGCTATCTACCTCAGAATATTTTGTAATTGTCCATCTGACACCAGGCTGACTTTCAAAACATATAAGAAATAACGCAAAAGAAAAAATAATAAAACCATAACTAATGATAACGGACAATAAATAAAAATGAACATTTCACAAAGGAGGACAAGTAGCCCACAATCCCAAGAACAAACGTTACAATCACGCATTTGCAGTAAAGTGGAACTCAAAATACTGGTGAGATATTACCTTATGCCAACAAAAATGACAACTATCCAAAAGATTAGGGAGAACTAGTGTAGGTGGGGATGTGAACAACAATCACATCGATGATGGTGAGGTTTGTGCCTTTATTATGGAAGACAGTGTAGAAGCCCTTGCTAGACTTATCTAGCAATCCCACTACTGGCTCTATATCCAAGGAAACTGCAATCAATATGTCAAAAGATATTTGTATTCCTCTTTTTATGGCAGGAGATTTCAAAACAGTGAAAACAAACAAACAAAGAACACGATGAAGTTAGAGTGTTCATTAACTGATTTATGGATAAAGAAAATATGATATGTAATCACAATAGAATAGGTTTTAGCTATATCAAAACTTAGCTCCCCTCATTTGTAATAACATGGGGATCACGATGCACAATGAAGTATGACAGGTACAAAGAGACCATCCCTGCATGATATCACTCACATGTGGAATATATAAAGGTCATATACAAAAGTTAGCAGTAGAATGCATCTGGATGATAAAGACAGTATAAGCAAACAGGAAGTGTACAAAGGCTCCTCTACAGATATTAAGTTGCCATTAGCAAGTAGCAAAAAGTTCTGGTAACTTCAGTAGAGTGCAGGTAACAATAGCATATAATATGTTTGAAAAAAAAGCAGAAAAGATTTTGTGTATTTCAACACAAATAAATAACAAATGTTTAAAGATACAGAAATATTGACTTTGATTTGAATTAGCAGTCACTATATATTCCATTGAATATATCTGCATGGAACAGCAGTTTTACTGAAGAAAGTCTGCATGATTCAGAAAAAAATTATCACATTTGTTTTGTCGCCAACTTCAGGTGACAAATATTTTAAATGTTAATCACTTTGACATTAATGTTTCAGTGTTGTCTCAAAGAAAATTTCTTATAAAATTGAGTTCCAAGCTAAGTTAGTTGCCTTGTTTATAGATAATTTAGTTTACTTGAAGGAAGCAAAGATTTATAAATGGTAGTTATTCAGACTGGCATTTGGTAGACATAGTCTCCAGGCTGAATAAAATGAAACAACTGACAGCATTTGTTGGCAAGAATACAATCTGAGTTTCCAAGCAAAAGCAAGATCTTTGGGAAATTTATATCAGTTACAATTTTGACAGCTTCTCAATACAGACCTCTCTAATGAGATTAACAAATGTTACTATTTAATAATGTATAATAAAATGTTTCAACATTTGGAGGAACTGCATAATTCAGTGGACCAACACTTTCCAAATGGCTTATGCATGTTACAGAATCAAGCATGGCTGAATATGCAAAGATGCTCTGAAGACTGTAATGCAGTGTTAATAGAGTGGAAATTTGACCCATATAGTTTCAGTTTCTTTGTTGTTACTGCTTTTAAGAAGTAGATACTAGTAGAGCTTCAGAGTAACCTGCAATGGACTGTGTAAAACTGCTTCCAAAACCTTCCTGGCTCTTTTTTGTAATCACTTATTTTTGTAGCATTGCCATATCTTTGTTAACTTCAAGTAATGCAACCTACACCACAGAGAGACCGAAAGCTGATACATTAATCTGGCTGTCTTCTACTAAGCCAGACATGAAGATATTTTGGAAAAAGAGGAAAGTAATGTCATCACTTGGTGATTTTTTTTTGCCTTGGAAACTCAAATAATTTCACACATATATTCATATGTTGATAAGTAGTGGGTTAATTATTGCTTTTTTAAATATTAATAAGTTGTTTAAATTTTAATATCAATAGTCATTGCTGTAAGTATCAAAGATAATACCTTACATTTAAAATCCTCTTTATTATCCTCAGTTTTTTACATCAAGAATCATGAGACCAAAATGTCTGAGAACCACTGCTCCAAGAGATACATTGTGTTCTCATTGGTTTGGGGATTCTGCTCACGTCCTTGTGTGGTCATCCATCCTTATAATCCCAGGTAGACCATGCATAAACTTCAAAGACTCACTGTTAACGTTTTTTTCTCTGAAACTAAAATAGAACTTGGTTCCTATTATCCCCGAGACATTTTGCATTCTCAGGTAGTAAGATTCTCGAAGAAGAAAGTTTTGTTTGTTTGTTTTGGTGTTTGTTTGTTTTTTATTGAGTTCTACACTTTTCTTTGCTCTCCTCCCTGCCATTCCCTTTCCCTTCAACCCTCTCCCAAGGATCTCATGCTCCCAAAGAAGAAAATTTAATCTATCTGTCTTTCCTAGAATTAGAGATTGAAAATATACCACACTTTAAAGTACATCCTGAAAATCAAAATCTGAAGATGCTTTCATACTTCCTGCCTGGCCCTATGTGGCTTTGAGTAGAAGTGTTTCCCCAGCAAACAGCTGAAATCCTAAGCTCATGAGTTAAACTACAAAGACTGAAAACAGAGGGTTAACCTCAGGTACATGCCATATGGCGATATTATTACCATCATTTATCAGCAGCAGCAGCATGGCCTATTACTTCCATCTATGCAGCATATATGGTTCCTCATGCTTAAATAGTATATGTATACTACTATTCTAGGGAATTTAGTAAATTACTTCAGGCACAATAGTAAGATGTAGGTGTGGTATCTTTCCCACCTTTGAAAAGAGACAATGATACTGAGTGACTGGTTCATTTTAAGTCCCAAGTCAAGACTTGAAACGATGTAGGGTTAATAAAATTCAAATTGCTACTTTTAAGTGAGAATTCCTCAGCTCCTCATCAAGTTTATGTAAAGGAAGTTGATGGATACAGATCTGAGAGGATTTGCCTTCCTTTTGGTTATTATTCTTCTATATCATAATGCATGGAATAGGAAGGGGTTTGTATTAAAATTGGAATCATGATCTGGAATATTTCACTGGTAGAGATCTTGATAAGTTATGAGTCCTTTATTGGGAAGATTTTATGAAATTGCACTGTTTTCTCCTCATGCTTCTTTCTTTGCATCCTGTAACATAAATGAAAATAATGTTCTTATCAATATTTCAGAAACCAATGCATGCGAATTTGAATAGTAAGTCACTATTATGCTTTTTCAAATAATAATAATAATTAAAGAGGTCTTTATCCTGTGAATCTTGTCCAAGAAAGTTTAAGCTAAAAAATAAACAGTATCTCCAAATTCTAGTTTTCAAGAATGAAGAAATGTTCTGTAAGGAGACATTTTTCTCATTGGCCCTCTACAGGAACTTAGAACTTTAACATGAGATCATACACCTGTGAAAGTGTTTCTGAAAGAAACTAAGGTACTATCACTCAGGGATGATATTCTGGCAGAACTGACTTGATACAGAGTTTCTGTGAGTGGTTCAGAGCACCCAGTGCAATGAATAGTTAATATATTCTTAGCCTCTGTTACTGGTACATCAGCAAGCTGATGGCAACTGCTGGCTCGCAGTCAACTCTTGATTAGACTTCCTGACATTGCCTGAAGAAGTGATATTATGTTTTGTTCATTAGAAAGAAATCCTAACGTTGTAGATGCCAAACACTCAGACAGCTGGCAAGTCTGCTTTCAGAATTTTGAAGGCTGTCACATTCTTGGCAAAGGAAGCATCTTAAACCCTATCTAGGTGATCAGAAGCATGAACAGAACTTGGCCTCACTTTCCTCCTTGTTGAACTTATCCAAAGTCCTCGATGGACAAACATAAGTTCTGGGTCTAAGCTGAGACTGGGTGACACTTGTCCTGAAGGGGCACATTGCAGAAGGGGAGGTTCTGAGGAGTAAAACATAACAAGGACCAACACCATGAATAATTTAATTCACAGTTTCCAGCATGAGTAAGGGGTTTCCTTATGCTGAATACAAGATGCCAGGATTAAAGATTCATTTCCATACGTCTCCAAGTCAGTGTCTGTGAAGAAGGTCACTGTTACTCCACTAGTCTCTTCAAACAAACTTTGATCCAGACCTGAGAAAAATTCTCCTCCGAGACCACAACTGACATACTCATCACCACTCTTTTGTGCTTTCTTATAAACATGAGATTGAAGATTTTGCAGGTTACAGTAAATGTAGGATGGTTAGCTTTGTAGAGCTTATATTTGGGCTTACTTAAAAAGATATCACAAGCACAAGTCAACAGAGACAATTGAAGTTATACAAAAGACGATTCTGTAAATAGTATCTATTAATTCTCTTAGAATTTCTTGCACTTTATTTTAATCATGTTCACCCCTCCTCTATGACTCCCATATCAACCCTCACCTCCCTACCCAAAGTCATATCCCCTTTCTATTTCCCCAAGGAATCAAATTTATGTTGCCCATATATTCCTGAATGTGTGGGCTTCCATAGGTTGGTAAATTTACCAGTATCACTTATTTAAGAAAAATAGACTCTCCTTCTCCCCAGCAGCTATCAGTTGGTTTTGTAAGCGGAAACTGCTTGTTTGTTTCCTGACTGCTCAGACCAGAATAATGGCACAGAAACAATATTAACTGTTTGGCCTATTAGCTCAGACTTTTTATTAACTAACGCTTACATCTTAAATTAACTCATTTCTATTAATCAATCTGTGTACCACTTTGAGGCTGTGCCCCCCCCCACCCCGCATAAGGTTTTGGCAGCAATGTCTTTCTCCTTTGGCAGCTACCCACTCTTTCTCTCTCTCTCTATGTCTCTGTTTAGATTTCTCACATGGCTTTATTCTGCCCTGCCATAGGCTGAAGTAGCTTTATAACCAATAAACCAATAAAGCAACACATATACAGAAGGACATCCTGATGTGGGTCTCCTCTATGTGATTGCCATTAATGAATAAAGAAACTGCTTTGGACCTATAGCAATGCAGAACTTAAGTAGGTAGGAAACCTAGACTGAGTGCTGGGAAAAATGAGGGTGGGGTCAGGGAGATACCATGGAGTTGCAGCCAGAGTCTGCCAAAACTTTGCCAGTAAGCCACTACCACGTGGCAATACACAGATTAATGGAGATGAGTTAAATTAATATGTAAGAGATTAGCCAGTAAGAAGTTAGAGCTAATGAAACAATCAGTGATCTAATTAATACAGTTTCTGTGTGATTATTTTGGGTTTAAGCTAGCTGAGCAGCCAGGAATGAACAGTTCCTTACTATAACATCCCACATCATTTCCTCTTTTCTGTATAATTAAAAAAGGAAAGTTTTGACTTTAACAAAGTAAGGTTACATATACAAAAGAGTTGTACAATATGTAATCTATTTACATGTGGCAAATTCAGAAAAATTACTATTTATCCTATCTTTGTGAGTTTAAAGTTTTAAGTCAAATTTATCTTTTATTGTAACTAAAGAGAACTATAACTGTCTTCAACTCTTCAAAGACCCAGAAGGATATAATATTACCTATGTAAGCAAGAAATGCACTGTAAGCAATTTCTAAAGTTCTAGAATTGACAGAGACATCTTGCTGTCTGGAAAATTCACCCAAAGTTCTTCTGTAATGTTGGAGCATCCATCTTCAACCTACAGGCTCATAGTATCCAGGAAACTTTTCCATAAAGCAGGAAATTTGAATATCTGTCCTGCCTTGTAATGACAAAGTTCATCAGTTGCTTTCTTCTGTGTTCTGTAGAATGTCTGGCAGCTTCTTCAGTGGAGCAGGTACACTGAAGGACCTCTCGTCTTATGGCACCAGCACCATAGCTAGGGCTGGTACTTTTTGCATGCCTCCAGTCTCCATACTGGTTTGCGTTTGACTTGAGCTTGTATAGGTCCTGTACACATTTACAACTGCGATGAGTTCATATAAACAACTTCTATGTTGAGTCTAGGAAATGCACTTTTCCTATAGTCATCCAGTACAGCTTGCTCTTATTGTTTTTAAGTATCCTCTTCTGAGATCTTAACCCTGAGGTTTCTAGGAAAGAGTATGAATGATATAGATATCCTATTTATGGCTAAAGATTATCCAATCTCATATTCTATGCTTGTTGACAGGTTGTTGGTCTTGGTGTTATTCACCATCTCCTGTATGAAGAAGTTTCTCTGAAGAGGACTGAGAGATGCACTCATATGTGAGCATGAGTATAAGTCATTAACAATCAGTTTAATACTATGTACCTTTAGCAGAAAAAAATACTAAGTAGTACATTCTCCATTAGTTTGGGGCCATACATTTATTTACTGTTGCATCTCTGCTTTTTAGCAGCCAAATTAAGAAATTTATATTCGTTTTTTAATTTTTATTTATTTATTTTATGAACATGGGTTTTTTTATTGCCTATAAGACTGTACACTGTGTGCATTCTGGGTACCTGTGGAGGCCAGAAGGAGAAGTTGGAGCCCCTAAAACTCCAGTTACAGATGGTTGTGAGCTACTCTGTGGATGCTGGGAATTGAACCTACATCTTCTAAAAGAACAGTCATTGTTTTTACCTGCTAAGCCATTTCTCCAGCCTCAAATTGACATTAATTTTAAAATCACAGATAAAATATAAATTTAATTTAAATTATATAGTTAATCATTATCAAGATTGCATATATCAACTAATGGCTCACTTAACTTTACAATGAATAAGCATGCGAAAGACTCTTATACTTATCTACTAAGCTTAACATTTTAAAGCCCCTAATACATTATGTATGTATGTATTCATGGACAGTGCACCAGGAATCAATAATGGATTATACATCACCACTATGGAAGATAATATTTTATCAATTAACAATAAAATTTGTTCACCAAACTGTGACCATTACATTTTGAGAAAATATATGCAGCAAAATGTCTTTCTATTTGAAAGTAGATAAAATATTTCTAAATATTACTAAACAGTGTTTAATTCATACTGACATATGTGTTTGACACTAAAATCAGCATAGATGGTGTCTTAACAATGTGTGTTAAAAAGCCAGTACATGCAGTAGAAAGAAATCCCAATGCCTTTATCAATGGCTTCTCAGTCAGCCCCTATTGTCAGCCACATTCAGAGAGTCCAGTTTTATCACATGCTCATTCAGTCCCTGTCCAGCTGGATTTGGTGAGCTCCCATTAGAACATGTACACTGTCTCAGTGGATAGAACAACCCCTCGTGGTCCTGACTTCCTTGTTCATCTTCTCCCTCCTTCTGTTCTTCAACTGGACCTTGGGAGCTCAGTCCTTGCTCTGATGAGGGTCTCTGTCTCTATATCCATTCATTGCTGGATGAAAATTCTATGGTGATATTTGAGATAATCATCAGTGTGATAGTAATGTAATCAATGTAATCAATGGCAAGGCCAGTTCAGGCACCCTCTCCTCTGCTGCCCAAGGACCTAGCTGGGGACATCCCCGTGGACACCTGGGATCCCCTCTAGAGCCAAGTCTCTTGCCAACCCTAAAATGGCTCCCTTAATGTAGATATCTTCTTCTGGACCCTAGTATATTTGGATGCAAAACTTCCTAGGCCTGGATGTAGGGGGGAGGGCCTTGGACTTCCCCACAGGGCATGATTCCCTGCCCTTTCTTTAGAAGGGAGGGGGAAGGAGGAGGATGAGTGGGGAACCAGGAGGGGAATGGGAGAAGGGTAGGAAGTATAAATTTTTGAATGGAAAAAAAATAAATTAAAAAAAAACATGTGTTAAGATACAAAAATTCCTTTAAAAATATTTATAGGTCCTTTTCAATTTTATTTTTTTATCATTTGAGAACTTCATACATGCATATAAAGCTCAGAAAGTTCCACATTTACCTGAGCCGTTACTGCCATTTGATGAATACTAGGGCAGGAACAGTTTGCTTTCTTGAGGATAGTGCCCTTGAAAGATGATCTGTGCTGCAGCAGATGGTCCAACACCCATGTACATACTAGTCACACAATTTCAAATTCCATTAGTTAATGTGATAACTGAAAAAGCAAGAAAGAAACCTGAAAGTTAGAAGATGCAAATAAGTATTTCATAAAATTTTTGAAACCTAGAGTTGTAATGCGCAAGTCATCACTAGATGATTTTAATCAATCATTCATATGACATATGCACTTCCATTATTCACAACATTTTATACTATACTACTATTATTAGATTGGACCTGATAGCTAAGTCCATGCCTTTCTTAGATTAATTTAATTTAAGAAAGAATAAGTTACTTTTAAAAGGATTGTAAACTAACACATTTATGAGTGTCTCCATCTGAATTCCAATTGAGGTACTGTGTCCCTCTATTGCCAATTATTTTTATTACATTTTATATATATTTTAACTTCCTGGAAGTCTTGGTTAAAATATGGGTATGAAAAGCATGAGTTAATACAGAATGGTCAAGATTCATTTAATCTTCATGTCAACCTATCAAAAGTTATCCCTAAAAGACAGCTGAGAAGATTTATCAAAACTAGCTGGACCTAAAACACTGCTGATTAAGAGAGAGCAAATATGTCCATATTAATCTTCTTCTATCTTTCAGTCAAACTAATAGAATTATGGTAATTTGCAACTATAATTAAAATATTCATTTCTAAAATCATATTAAATATAAAAGTAGTTGTTATAAGAATTTTAAGTTTTTGTTGGTGACAATCTTTAGATACAATGTGTATTGTTATGATAGCTAATATTGCTTGTCAGTGTAATACAACTGAGAAAAAGTAACCTCTTTGAAGAATTATCTCCATCAGATTAGTCTGGGGGCATGTCTGTAGGCCCCTTTTTTGACTGTTAATTGATAGAGGTTGGCCAAGCCCACTATAGCCAGTGTCATCCCTAAGCAGGTAGAACTTAGCTACTTAAGTAAGATAGCTGATCCTTAGAATTAGAACAAGCTTGTAATCAATGTTTCTCTACAGGTTTTGCTTCAAGCACCAGTTTTGAGTACCTGCCTTGGCTCACCTCAATGGTGGTCTGTAATTTAAAATGAAATAACCTGTCCAACTTAGTTTTCAACCATGCTGTTATCACAGGAACAAGGATCTAGCTAGAATAGACATTGGTACCAGTAGAGTAGAAATTTTACTGTAAGCAACTTGATCATTGTGTTTTCTTTCAACTAATCAAATACTTGGAACCTTGATCTAGCAAACCATTGAATGATAGTACTTAATTTCTAATGGGATCCAGGAGGATAAGAATGCTGCAAAGAATGCAAACAATATAGGCTTGGTTTGACCTTTCAGAAGGAAATGAAGACTATATGACGGCTGTTTCTGATATTTTGGATAAAGAAAACCATTTGCTCTATTCGGACAACAAAACTCAATGCAGAAACCATGGATCAATGCTACTGTTTAGTTGGCGATAAAGAATAACCTGTGATTAATAAGAGATCAGCATCACTGAGGTCAAATCTGGGGGGATTTTCTCAAGCTCAGCAGAAGATGTATGGTCTAAGGGGGCCAAGGCTACATCTCAAACAGGCAGCTTAATTTGACAAGGTAGAAGTCACCTATGTACTACTTGTTTGAGAAGCATGAGAGATAAAAGTTTGAGGGATTTATGGGGAGTAGCTAAGTTCCTACACTGTGTAGTGAAAGTGGCGCACGCCTTTAATCCTAGCACTCGGGAGGCAGAGGCAGGCGGATCTCTGTGAGTTCGAGACCAGCCTGGTCTACAGAGCTATTTCCAGGGCATGCTCCAAAGCCACAGAGAAACCCTGTCTCAAAAAACCAAAAAGAAAAAAAAAGGAAGAAAGGAAGAAAGTTGAGTTCCTGAAAGGAAGGCATCAGTTTATTTGCAATGGAGCTTAGCATGATTCAAGATGCCAGGACTGTGGGATGGCCATGAAGAGCAGAGGCTTTTGTGGACTAGAGTGACCTTAACCTATCAGATAAAATGTATGTACAGTTGAGGAGAAGTTTCTTAAGCCCTTTGGCACCAAGGAGATCAGAAGTGTTTCCCAGATATTAGACAGTTTGTTCTTTGGTTTGTTTGTTTTATAGAGTGATATTAACATATGATCTTAAGGACAGGGAAAGGTCATAATTTAATAGTGATGTGTTTGTATGTCAAGTTGACAAGTAGTAGGAATGTATTGGATAATCTTTTTGACATTGTGCTTAACCTGGGAAGGAGATCCTCAACTGAAGACTTGTCTCGATTATATTAGCCTGTGTCATGTGGCAGGGGACATATTCTTAGTTGTTAAAATTTGCAGAATTTTTTGGCCCACAGTTGGTAGTACCATCTTTAGGCAACTACATCTAGGATATATATATATATATATATATATATATATATATATATATATATATATATATATATATATAAGAACCAGCCAGTAACCAGCGTCACTCCATTGGGTTTTGCTTCAAGCTCCTGCCTGGAGTCCCAGCCTTGATGCTCCTTGATTGTACTAAAGAGGGGCAGTGGGCTGCTTGTCGCCCTGGCTGCTCCGAGAGTGGCCCTTTTGTTTGGTCCTGCCCAGCTCCCTGCTGCCTGGCTAGCTTATGCCCGATATAACCACACAGATACCATATTAATTAAATGGCTGCCTGCCCCATTAGCTCTAGTCTCTTATCAGCTAACTCTCACATCTTGATTCAACCCATTTCTAATAATCTGTATGTCACCACAGGGAAGTGGCTTACCGGGAAAGATTCAGCATGTCTGACCTGGCGGCTGGCTCCATGGTGGTTCTCTCTGCCTGCCTTCTTCCCAGAATCCTGTTCTCTTTTCCCCCCCCTATCTAAGTTTTGTTCTATCAAAAGGCCAAGGCAGCTTTTGATTCAACTAATGAAAGCAACACATAGAAAGAAAACCCTCCTACACCACTTGATAATGGGCTGTAACCTATAAGATAAAATAAATTCTTCTCTCCCAAGTTTGCTTTTTTGGTGATGTGTTTATCAGAGCAACACCACATTTGTGTGAAAGTCGAAATGAAGCATTTGTATAAATGGAAACCTCAAAGAGATGTATATTCCCGACATATGATAAATCTCAATAAATGATGTCATCTTTATGTGTCACAGAAGAATCATGAATAGCATATGCACTGAAATTGACCACAATATAAAGTGAAAATACCATCTCTCCTCAAATCTGTCCTCATGTGTGTTTTACTGAGTGTCTCTTCCAGAAAGCTCTGGTCAGCATCCTTTATCCAAAAACAAGTGTTGGCACACTCCTTACCATGTTGACTTATGCAGTGAATGGATAGAACGTTAACTACAGAATTAGAACTGAAATGAGCCAATCCTATGCCAGATGATTTCAAATAAGAGTGTTACGCCTGCTTGCCCATTTCTCAATCCACCTTACCCTCCAGTGTCTTCCATCAAGTGCTCAACCTATGCATCAAAATTAAGTTTATTAGATTTGTCTGAATGAAATGCTTCCATTTGCATTAAACAGTTTTCATTTGTTTGTTTGGCTTGAAATTCTGTGATCATTGAAAAATGCTAATGTCACATAGACCAGCCAAGTGCTGTTGCTCATGAATATTGGATGTGCTAGAATTTTGCCTGTTTTTCACTTCTTTGGAGCTTTAACACTTAACTGAGCACAATATTATTTATTTCCATTGTTCACTAACCTAGAGACAAAGGTAAAAGGGATGATCTTGTTACTACTAAAGAACAGTGTTAGGTCATAGTCAATAGGAAAAATGTACAATTCTCATTGTGCTATGAAAAAACAAGAAAAGCCTTGAAAATAAAATAGATTGCACACTGACATTGAATTTGCCAAAAGAGCAGGTTACTGTACTAAGGCTAGCATTCTTTACCTTACTAAGCATTCTCCTGTTTGTGGAGTTGGGCATGAATGTTTGGGAAATTCCTGCTTTTATATCTTAGCCTCGCTATTACCTATGTGCCATGTCCCTCACCCAGGTATGGTGTAACTAATTGTATAGTATAGGCTAAGTAATCTTATGTGAAATTCCATACTCTCCAAGTGGCTTATAGTATCCTATGTTTCCTGTTGGTATTCCAATCTATGACTCATATTTCAAAATAAATCTAAATTGAGATAATAAAAATTCATTAATATGGACCATGTTTATAATCTGACTATAACAAGTATGTTATAAATGAGTAAATGTATAAAAGGGCAGACATTTCATTTCTTCATCCAAATTTTCCAAATGTTTTCCCTCTCATTCTGTATGTGCCTATTTTTCTTTGATTTCTGACTGACTATGAACTGAAAGCACTGTGCAGCAGTAACAGTAATGCAATGTCAAAGTCTTGGAGTCGGACACCTGGGTCTACATGGTAAATGATGTGACCAAGGTTTTTCAGGAACTTTTTCAAGTGCAATTTTTTTTTCAAATACTGAGGAAAGTCTGGGAATAGGAGATAATTTTACTAATTAATTGAATTTTCCTGTGAAGTTGCAGAGCAAAGTAGACAAGAATTAGGTCTAAATCAACTGTGTGCGATGGCTTTCTCTTGCATAAGTTCCATGCCTGCAAGCGCATTGTGCAACTTCCTTGACGCACCGTTTCTTTCATCTCTAAAGAGAAAGGGGGAAAAACTAGCATCTAATAAAAGTTTTGTGATGATTTAAAATAGGTGAAAAGTTTAATTGATGGTATAGTTTCAGGAGATGCCAGTTATCAGTGTTTGTCATTGTAACAGAATTAGGGGTGTGTCCAGTGGTGTAAGTTCTGAACCTGAGTTTTAAGTTGCTAATCATCAATTTAGAAATATTTGATATGTGTTTTTCAAATATCACCCACTTACTTCTTCATTTTACTCATCTTTCTTAATCATGTATTGTTTAAGTGCCAATGTAATAAATACAAGGTTAAATGCATCAGTATGGTGCAAGGAGGATCATAGTTTCCAAATCGTAAGTTTGGATGCTTAATGTGGTGGTCTTGGAAAAGTAAACAGTTTAAGCTTTACATGAGATGTTAATGGAGATGTTTTAGAACTGAAAGTATTGATTTTTTGGTATGGAAAATACTACTGCAGAATAGAACAAGGATAGAACAGAGTAAATATATGATGCAAGCCATGTAAGCAAGAACTTTTGAAGCATCATCACAATGGTGATGTCATTGCTTGACTGAGGAATAAGAATAGGATTTAACAAAAGCACATGTGTGCTCAAAACATGGAGGTAAATCACTTAATTTAAATGTGAATGGTTCACTGAAGAGAGAATAACATGATAAGTATGTTGGGACAGTTGATTTGCATGTGGGAGGTGTTGTACATTATCATTGCAAGCATAAAGAACCTATTATGTATTCAAAGTGGATAGAGATAAGGATCAATTAGATACAGGAAGAATTAGGAAGCAACAGTGGCTTCGAGGTGGAAAGTATCAGACGCTGGTGAGATCAGCAGGATCTCAGATACTCTTGGAATCACATTTAACCAAATATATTTGTTTATTGCTCTGTTTGATGGACAAAATTATTTGTATCAGGAAGTAGAATGAAAAAGGAGCTTCCAAGAGCTGACTGAGAACCTAATCAGAGGAAAGGACAATGGAGAGACTGAAGAGTGTGATAATGATGGCTATATGTCAGTTTCTAGCATGTTTATGTCAATGTAATTCAATTACACTAGCCAATAGGATCATCATATAAACTTAATGTTATGAATTGGAGGTACTCTTGTGTATAACTCACAAAAAATCCACTAGAAGTATTAACTCAAATAATATTTTTGCATTGAAAAATAGAAACGATATGCTACAAATTCATGAACAAGATGAAACAGGGAACATGAGGAAGAAAAAAAGAAGAGAGGAAGTTGGGAAGAATAAGGAGGGAAGAGAGCGAGGAAGAGTAAGGAGGGAAGAAAAGAGAGGGAGGGAGGGAGGAAGGGAGGGAGGGAGGTAGGAAGGGAGGAAGGGAAGGACGAAAGGAGAGGGGAGGGAATAAAGAAGGAAGATATGAGGGAAGAAAGCAAGGAAGAAGACTAAAAAGAGCTTTCACAGAAATGGCTTGAAAGAAGAAGGTAAATATTTGTGAGCGGGGCCTTTGCTGACACCCTCAGTTTGAGTGTAGTGAACAAGGAGTTGATTCAGACAATTTGCTGAGAAGAAGGCCTTGCAATCAAAAATACCCTGAAAACTTATTAGAGAAGAAAGACACAAAGGCAACAGGAAATAATTTTAGATTCAACAAGAAAGAGTCCAGCATGCAATCTCCATGGCCTAGGAAAGGACGCAATGTAACTTAGAAACATGAAATTGAAAACAGGCATTGACGAGACGGCTTCTGAGACAAGAGGCCTTCAAAATTGACATAATTTCCAGATCTCCCATGAAAGTACAAAACATAAATCCAGGAAAGTGCATTGGTTATTCTCCAGGTATGGACAAGCTGTCTAGTAGCAGCTCTTCATAACACCCTTCAATTTTACTGTGTAATTGTTTTTACAGAATATCCACGTGTTCTGAATACAGAAACAACTTTCCTGAGGTTGTAGAGAGAGGGTTGTAGAGATGCTAATTGCAGTTGACTCTCTCCAGGTCACCATCCAGGACTGCCTTTGAAGACTCTTGCTGTGAGTTTGTTTTACCTACTTCAATGAGATAGTTTCTAATGCCCTCAGGGTGAAGTACACAAAGCAAACTGATGTTTGTACTTTCACTCTCCTGAGTGAAAAAAAAATGTATGATGATTTAGCATAGCAAAATTCAGTATGGAATATTTGGACAAAATTAAGACTTACTATTTTTAGGCAGATATAAATCTTTCTTATTGATTTTATTGAGCTATACACTTTTCTCTACTACCCCCTTCCTTCTCCTCTTCCCTTCAACCCCCCCCATGGTCCCCAAACTCCCAATGTACTCAGGAAATATTGTCTTTCCCTAATTCCCATGTAGATTAGATCCATATATGTCTCTCTTAAGGTCCTCATTGTTGTCTAGGTTCTCTGGGATTCTTTGCTTTATGTTTAAAAAAACACTTATGAGTGAGTGCTTATGATATTTGTCTTTCTGGGTCTGGTTTACCTCACTCAATGATGTTTTCTAGATCCATCCATTTGCCTACAAATTACAAGATGTCATTATTTTTTCTGCTATGTAGTACACCATTGTGTAAACGTAGCATATTTTCCTTATCTATTCTTCAGTCGAGGGGCATTTGGGTTGTTTCCAGGATCTGACTATGACAAACAATGCTGCTATAAACATAGTTGAGCACATTACTGTGGTACAATTGAGCATCCTTTGGATATATACCCCAAAGTGGTATTGCTGGGTCTTGAGGAAGGTTTTTTCCTAATTTTCTGAGAAATTGCCACGCTAATGTCCAAAGGGGCTGTTCCAGATGGCATTCCCACCAGCAATGCAGGCACGGTCAACAAGAAAAAAACTGCAGCCTACAGAAGATTGTTGCTATTTTTTTTAAAAAAAATTATCGTTTTATGCTATGATACAATTCAATCTTTAAGTTGTAGGAGATTTTAGTTATTTTGTTTAGCTTTGAACGCAACAGCTTTAATTTCTCACTTTTAACCATTTCGCCCTTTGAGGAATAATTTTCTGCACCTCTATGATACAGGACGTAGTGATCACCCCAGACTCACAAATTAGAGTATGTTTACCACATCACAGAGACATGTCCATCAGTCAGCTAGGCCATTACTCTTCCAGAGTGCAGCCCCTAGCATCGATGAATCATTTAGAGAACTATGAGGATTATCCTTTTACAGGAAAATGATTAACATATATATGTTCTTTTAGTAGACTATGAGGATCATGTCAGCATTAACACTGGAAGGAAAGGGAAAAAATCAACTCTTAGTACTGATGAAAGGGTAATTGACAAAGTATATTGCGTTTTGTAATAGTCTCTATCATCTTTGAAGGGCTGGAAAGATGACTCCACGATTAAGATCACTTGTGGCTCTTGAAGAGGACCAGTACTCAGTTCTTAGCACCTACATGGTGGATAACAATCATCCACAAATCCAGGTCCAAAGAATCCTACACCTCCATCCTCCATAGGCAAAAGCACATATGTGGCACATATACCCACTTCAAACAAAACACTCAAACAAATAAATAAACCTAAAAATATATTTGAATCATTTTTATTCTATCTGTCTTAGTTAGGGTTATTATTGCTGAGATGAAATACCATGATCCAAAGCAACTTGGGAAAGAAAGGGTTTGTTTGATTTATACTTTCACATCACTGTTTGTTCCAAAAAAAAAAACTGCACAGAAATCAAACACAATAGGAATCTGGAGGCAGAAGTTGATGCAGAGGCCATGGAGGAGTGTTCTTTACTAGCTTGCTTCTTATGGATTGCTTAGTCTGTTTTCTTACAGAATAAGGACAACTAGACCAGGGATGGCACCACCCACAGTAGTTTGGGTCCTCCTCATTCATCACTAATTAGGCTTTCCTACAGTCCCATCGTATGGAGGTAGTTTCTTAATTGAGGTTCCCTCCTCTCAGATAGCTTAAGCTTGTGTCAAGTTGTCATAAAATTATCCGGCACACTACCCAATATTAACTGAATATACTGACATGGAACTCCTGATTTGATAAGTTGTCTGCATTTCCAGTAACTTGTAGGACAACATTCTGCTTCAGAGAGCCAGTAGTTTACTTGAGACCACAGGTCATGTCAAAGCCTAGCATCTTCAACTTCAGTGGCATGTGGAACATATGTTTTCATTTCCAAATTCAACCTGAAAAGAGTGAACTGAATAGATATCTCTCATGTATGGTTTCTAGTTCTGAATTTGGAAACATCAGGGGGGAAATTGCAAAATGCTGTCCAAAGAGTATTCTTCATATTCTAAGTCCTTAAGAGCTACATAGCTGCTTTTAAGATCTCTCGTCTGGAATACCTCATTAGTTTCTTTTTTTATATATATAAAATGCTTAATGGTTTAGTATTAATGGTTTCTCAAAAATTGATCTTTTAAAAAGGAGTCTTTCAATGCTGTGCTAAGACAACTGGGATTTAAATGGAAAGGATTGTGAAGGTTTCCTTGGTCTGGAAGAGATTTTCAGACCCCTTGCCATCATTGAACTGATGCTGAGAAGCAAGGACAGTGTTGAACAATTAAGCATCATTGATCTTATGGGAGAGCCGCGGCTGAGCTACATCAGTGTGTTCATCACAGACATAACCTTATCCTTTGTTTAGTATGTTAAGATGAAAGAGTTTTACTGTAAACGATAACATGGAGAAGTCTGAAATAAATCATAGCAGCCAAAAAATGTTCTTTAATATGTTTTAAATGACAGAAACTAAAAGAGTAACCACAATTAATTGACATTAGTTCCAATACATTTTAAATGACTAAAACATGACAGAAAACTCAGGCACAATTATATGTAATCTGAGTATTCCCCTTTAGAGTGTTTGAATCTAACACTTATTATCTGTCAGTAAAGTTATACATGCTTCATCCTTTGTTATTTGCCACATTGAAATTATCATATGTGCCTCATTTAAAAATATAGTATACATAAGTCTTTTTAAAGATCTGAAAGTCTCAAGAACTATGGAGACTTACTATAGGATGCATCTTTATTAATATATAAGATATAAAGTAAGATATAGTTCTATAACAAAAATATAGAATTGTACCTAATAATTTGACTAGAGTATTGTTTTCAAAAGAATGGGGAAATGAAGGATTGTATAAAGGTTTATTTTATGACCCAATTCCTGTAAATATGAATATGAAAACAGGAAATTATGTATGAGAACCGATCTAACTTGACTAATTTATTATGTTTTGTCAAGGTTGATTGTCATTATATAAAGATTTTTAATTAAAGGAGAAAGTATATAAATAAAAGAGCCACACATTGCTTTTATAGAATAATTAGTCATTTATAACACAATGTAACTCATCAAAGTAAAATTTGGAATCATGAACCACACCCAGATGTAAGTGACTGGTTGTCCCCAATATCTCTGTCTTATTTTTCTTCTCAATTTATTTGATTTTTTTTCTCTCTGGAACACAGGAAATAGCTATTGCTGCTACTTTTTTGCCCCCGGTGAAAACCTATTTTTTGATTTTGTTTGTGATGATAGAAAGAAATAGACTCAATCTCTTGTTTTAATTCCTTTTCTCTGTCACAAGGCACTTGGTGGGTAGAGCAGTTTGAAGTGAGTTCTCTGACAGAATCTTTCCAGTACTATAATGTTTTTTTGGTTTTTTATTTTGGAAATAAAATACATGGATAGAAGTTGTTTTATGGGTATGGATAATCAGTGTCTTAGTTTCCTTTCCACTGGTATAATAAAGACATCATGACCAAAAGCAACTTCAGGAGGTGAGAAAGAAAGGGGTTGTTTCACCTAATATCTTATTCTACATTTTGAAGAGAAGTGAGACAAGGAACTCAAGGGAAGAACGTTAGGGCTGGCAGTAAAGCAGAAGTCCTGCAGGAGCATTGCTTACTGGCTTTTCCCCTTGACTAGCTCAGCCCAATTTCTTATAAAACCCAGGAATACTTGTAAATAGATTTTTTCTTTGGGCCACCTGTTCACCAAAAAAAGAAAGAAAGAAAAGAAAAAAGAACAAAAGACACAGAGACTTACTGTTAATTATGAAAGCTCAGCCTATAGTTTAGACTTGTGCCTAACTAGTTCTTATAACTTAAATTAACCAATTCCTATTAAACTACATTCTGTCATATATTGCTCATCCTTCTTCCTCTGTGTCCTCTCTCTCTCTCTCTCTCTCTCTCTCTCTCTCTCTCTCTCTCTCTCTCTCTCTCTCTCTGTGTGTGTGTGTGTGTGTGTGTCTGTCTGTCTGTCTGTCTGTCTGTCTGTTTTGTGAGTATATATTCCTCCTTCTACTTCCTCTCTCTTCTTCCTGGAAGTCCAATTTATACCTCCTGCCTAGCTATTGGCCATTCAACTCTTTATTAAATCAAATCACAGCTGAATATCTTCACACAGTAAACAAATATCCCACAACAATTCCCCGCCCAGAAGTGATATTACCCACAGTATACTGAGCCCTCTCACATTAGTCATTAATAAGGAAAATGTCCTACAGGCCTACATACAGATCAAGCTTATAGGAATGTATCTTCCATTAAGGTTCTTTCTTCCCAGATGGAGGTGCATATGTAAAGGTGAAAAATCCTAACCAGAACAATTGAACCTCTGTCAACTTGACACACAAATACATATATCAAATCAGTAACTTTGCATTTTGATTGATCCCCAAGATCTCATGTAAATCACAATATCAAAACTCTTCCATTTTTAAAAGTCCCATAATTCTTAAAAATGTTTAATACTTTATAAGTTCGTTCTTCTTAAAATGTCCAAATTCCTTCTAAATATCAAACATCTCTCATCTGTGATCCCTTGAAAATATAAAAGAAGTTAAATTCTTCTTATTCCAAGAGTGAAGAACCAGACATAGTCACAATCAAAGCAAAGCAAAACCAAACTTTAACAGTGTCTTAAATCCTGTACTTCAATTTCTTGCATTTTGGATTCTCGTATGGTGTTCTGAGCTTCAAAGGGCTTGCATAGCTCCACCTCTTACGCTCTGTCATTTGCAGCACAGGCAGCTTGTGTACTAGTTCCAGGCCGACTTCACCCCACCTGCTGCTGTCCTTGGCAGTCAGCTCACGGTCCTGGCCATCCCAGTATACTAAATCTCCACTGTCACTTGACCACACCTTCACTACTGCCACTCCTGGGCTTTCATCGGGGTTTGTACCCCTAAAACATGGTGCAAAGTTCCAGCCTCTCTCCACCATCTCTTCAATCCTAGCATTCCCCCACTGCAGCAGAGGCTGTACCTTCACCAATGCCTTCTCCTTATGTCACATAGTGTCAAATACAGCTGATCTCTGTGACACCTTAAACCTAGAGCTCCCTGCTGCCAAAACCGGGATCATGCAGGGACTCTTACATTACCAAGTTCAGCAACCAGCTTGAAATTCTTCCTTGCCACCACTGGCCCATAACTTCTGCAATGACAACCTTGGTAAATACTTCCAAGAAGAATTTCCCTCACTAATGCTAGTCTTTTCTCAATTACAGCTGAATCTGACTCTTCAGCTCTAGCTCACCAGAAACTACGTAGTCTCACTTCAACATATATAAATGATGACTTTGGTATTCTTCTGGAGACCTTCAACCCCCCTCTGTGTCATCACAAGCCCTCCATCCTCTGTAATGTCCCACAACAACTCGTGATGCTCGGAACACTCAAGAGGTTTTTCTGACCTAAAGTTTTAAGCTCCTCACAATTTTCTCCCAGCACAGTATCATTTTTGTCACAGCAACTCCCCACAAACCTGGTTTCAATTTCCATCTTAGCTTGCTTTCTATTACTAAAATAAAGACAACATGACCAAAAGCAAATTGAAGGAGGAAAAGTTTGCTTTACTTCACAGTTGCTTGTCCATCACAAGGGCAAGTCAAAGAAGAACAAGGCAGGAACCCAGAGACAGGGACTTAAAGCAGAGCTCATAGAGGAATGCTGCTTACCAGCGTGCTCTCTTTGGGCTCCTTTCTCATACAACCCTGAGCATTCTACCAGAGAAGTCACAGAATGGCCCATCAACCATTAATCAAGAAAATTCCCATAGGCGTGCCTGCTGGTTAGTCTTACGGGGGCACTTTCTCAATTGATGTTCCTTCTTCTGAGATGACCCTAGCTTATGTCAAGTGACAAAAAGTCTAACCACCATGATCAACAAGCATAGTTATACAGACATATTGACCTGCCTTAAAACACATGATCCGGAGACTTTAATAAGCATAGAGGATTCGTTTTTCTTTATTTTATCACAATATCCTGCTCATACTTTCTGTATTGTATACAACTTAATGATTTTTTCAGATATAGTCTAACACATTAACAATTTATATGTCTACTCTTTATTTGAATTTCCTCTTAACATAGGTTCTCAATTACTCATTCAATTCTGATCTGCTCATTATCCAACATCCTATCTCCCCAGTACCTACACAAAACCAACTTGGGATTAGGTTTAATAATTATGTGCTGTAATAATGAATCAACTTCTACTTTAAGTCTTTTTTTCCCTATAGAATTAATCTACTTACAACATTTGAGACTTAACTTTATACAGTATTTCAACCTCTTCCATTTACCTGAGGGAATATTCAGGAACCATTAACTATATCTCTACTTTAGGATATTGTATTACTATCCTTCTTGAATGTAATAAATATTACATCATCATAGTATCCATGTATGTGCTTTTTTTTTACTTCGAGTCATGAAAAATATTCTATTAAAAATTAACAGCTAAAAATTCAAGATGCATGCCTTTAATCCCAGCACTCAAGGGACAAAGACAGGCAGATCTCTGTGAGTTTGAGGCCAGCCTAGTCTTCAAGAGCTATTTTCCAGTACAGGCTCCAATGCTACAGAGAAATCCAGTCTTGAAAAACAAACAAACAAATAAATAAACAAATAATTCAAGAATACAAGAAATAGTTAAATTAGTTTTGACCAAACCATCCTGAACAAGTTTGAGCTCATTAGTCTTAAAGCTAAGAAAAGCCACCCTTGGTTAACACTTGGTTAGAAGTACCTAAACTGTGGTGGTTTGATCATCACCCCAATACTTGACGAAACTTAATTCTCATGATAATAACAATATGCATAAATGGCTTTAGGATGTATGCCATGAAGTCTACAACATCATGAACAGGATTTCCATGTAAAAGAAGTTTTATACTTTGATGGTCTCTTTTTTTTTTTTTTTTCTGCCTTGCCATGTGAGGACACAGTTAGCAGACGTCATCTTGAAACAAATGATACCCTCCTCAGACTCTGGACCTGGTGTGGGAGCATTGTCTGTATTCTGTCAATCATGTTATAAGTAAACACTGATTGGCCAGGCAGCAAATATAGGTGGGAAAACGAGACAGGAAGTACAAATGATGTAATGAGAAAAGGAGAATTCTGGGAAGGAGGAAGTTAATTCCTCCCACTCCTGCCCAGACCACCGAAGCAGCAGGATGTGATCTGCTCCACTGAAAAAAAGTACTGAGACACATGGCTAACAGAAATCAGAAAAAAATGAGTTAATCAAGATGTGAGATTTAGCCAGTGAGAGACTAGAGCTAATGGGCCAATCAGCTTATAATTTATGGATCCCTATGTGTGATTTTCTTTGGGGCTAAACAGTTGTGGGGTACCAGGTGGGACAAAAACAACAACTAACAAGCAGCCTGGCCCCCTCCATGTTACTTGGACCTGCAAGTACATTAATGTTGAAAGTCCTGGCCTCTGTAAATGAGAGAAATAACTATATTCTATGAGCTAAGACACAACAAAATAAAACATAAATTCCAATTAAAACCATGTAATATGTAAAGAAAATTTGGAAGAGTAGTAAAAAAAATCCTACTTGAATATTGGTTTCTTTCAAAAAATTAATTAAAAGATTAATATTTCATTTACAAGTAAGACCTGCATACGGACTTTGTTGTTGATATTCATCTATAAATCTATAACTTTTGAGAAAATGGATTATTTAGCATGGCATGTTAATTTTCTTTTAAGTATAGGGGGTATTTTTCAAATATTCTAATCACACCAAGCAATACAACTCCTGGAAACAAATAATTAAAAGTTATTACATTAAAAGCTGTATTTTGATAGCAATTTCAGCCTGTTGTTTTTGTAGCCACATGCTAAAGACATCTACTGAAACCAAGCTGAACATTCAATGAATGAGTGACTGGATGAGTATATGGAAGAATGAAAATATTTCAGTGTGAACAAGCTTTCTTTGCAGCCTAGTGGGGTTAGATATTCTCATCAGGTAATTTGTAAAATTCCCACTTCAGATGAGTCCTGGGGTGAATGATTAACATATATGTCAATATAGATGAGCATAGGAGGTTTGGGATGAGGTAAGAAAGTAAAATCTTGTTTCAGGAACAAAAGCTCTAAGATTATGAAACCCCAGTGATCACTTAAAATGTACATTTTTAAAGGAATATTTTTGAAGTTCAAATTATATAACCAATAATCTAATTTAGTGGGAAAAATAACATTGTAGAAAACATCAAAATATTAAATGGTACTCTCTCCTCCTACTTTATTAACCAGATAATGTGGTGTACTGCTGTACTGTGTACATCAGGGGGAAAACCAGAGGCAATGCCCAAAAGTATGTAAATTTAGTAAAAGAAGATTTGGGGACGCAAGCTACTAACCCTTATTACTCATCTAATGACTTTTCTAATGTGTACTTTTCCCTTATGACCTCTGTAGCAGACAGTTTATTTGGCTTGAGCAACCAAATTGATTGAGTATGAGCAACTTAAGAAAAAATACCTTTTAATGTCACTTCCCATCTTCTCTTCCCAACTTGCCTTTTCATTCACTCCTGCCCTGCAGTTATGTATATAAGGCTCATAATAGATTTGGTGCAGTAGGGAATTACAACTCAGATCGAAGGTAAGAGGCCAACCCTTGCCAATAGTTTAAGAGTCAGTGAAAGCTGTGACTCATAGTCTCAATCACGAGCTAGATCTAGGAAAGCACACTCCTGTGAGCTTTCATTATGGGGAACTCTGCATTAGGCGTGACCAAAAAGATCTGAAGAAGAAAAAAGGGTTGCACACTAGGAAAAAGTGGTTTAAATATATTCCAGGGAAAGAAATTAGGAATGAATAAAAGCAAGGAGGAGTTCACAGAAAAAAAAAATCTTGAAATGTATCATTCCTCATACCTACAATGTGCTCGTTTGAAATACACTTTTCAGGACCTGTGATGGTTAGTTTTGGTTGTCAACTTCTTAAGATTTACAATGACTATTGGAGCAAATCTTTGATCATTTATGTGCGGTATTATCTACATTAGGTTAATCCAGGTTGGAAAACACATTCTAAATGTGGCCTGTTTCGCATTGTTCGATGGGTTGGACTGAATAAAGGCAAGAGAGCTAGCTCTCTCTGACTCATGGCTGAAATATGTAATGAGACAGACTGCCTTAAGGTTCTACTGCCATGGATTTCAAGCCATGGTGGACTGTCAGACCATGTTGTAAACCAAAATAAGCTCTTCCTTCTTTAGTTTGATTTTGTCAGGCTTTTTTTTATCACAATAATAAGGCAAGTAACTAATACAGGGTTTTGTTACAGCAATCTCTGAAACATGATTACTACAATGTCTACCCCACAATATTGCCTTCCTGCTTGAATGAGAGAATACATGAAATATGCAGAGTTACAGAGCCCCTTCTCAATGGATACATCTATAAAACCCTGCCATACCTAAGGATCAGAGAACACTGATGAAGAGTGGGAAGAAAGATTGTAAGAGTCTGAGGACCAAGAAGTTTGCTAAGAGATTCTCAAGTAAGATCAAAAGCTACACTTATACAGGCTCACCAACATGACAGCCGAAACCTGAGTTTAGTAAAGATGATACCAACAAATATGCCTGCCTGAATCGGAAAAAAAACATAAGGCTTCACGTTTACACAAAAACTGCAGGCAATTGAATAAAGCTGGAAGTAGAAGAGGTGAAAAAGCACATCAATTGGTTCTCCAATATCAGATGATCAGTAACATCACAGAGATTATACAGGTTATATTTGAGAATATATATGTATATGCAAATACATACATGCATAAAGAGTGGAACCAGGACCCATACCCAGTCTACTCTGACCTTTGAGCTACAAAGCTTTAGCATTTTGAGAAAGAAGATGACGCAACTTATCTAGCTAGTTGTCATGTGGTACAGGATTAGTCTTTTTTTAATGTTTTTGTGTCCTTATTTTCCTATCTATGTATAGAAATAATATTGATGAAATGTTTTAAAGTTCCAAGGACAAAGAGTAAAGCTTCTTTCACCCACAATCCCTCCCTGCTTCCCTTTATTCATATTGATGGATATTATTCTGTCAATAGATTCACTCACCTGTAATTGTTGGGGAAAAAGTGCGCTACAGAACACTCTGAAGTGCTCCTTTTTGCCTTCATCTAACAACAACTCTGCTAAAAAAGCCAGAATTGGCTCTATATTTTAAATCAATACTTGTCCTATCCATATCTATAGAAAATAATGCAATGAAAATATTGTAATATATCGCAGACTAATATTTTGTGAAACTTTGCTTCAATCTATGCATGTATATTCACGTGTGCATTTACATATAAATTTATAAATGATCCAGATCACAAAAAAAAATCAAATACATACAAGCATGCAAAAGCAACTGATTAAAAAAAAGGCCATGAAATTGAAGGAGAAAGGAAAGGAGAGTTTGGAGGAAGGAAAGGGAAGGGAGAAATGTTATAGTTAGAATACAATCTCAAAAATAAATTTTTAAAACCACTTAGATAAATATCTGGCAGATGCTTGAGTGCCTCAGACACTTTAAGAGTCTTGTTTTCAACGGAACTCACCCCATCTAGTCTTTTCCATATCCAGACAAATTGCATTACATGTTAATAATTTTAACTGTTTTAATATTCATCTCCATTTAAAAATGACTTCTAAACATCTGTTGAACTGCCAAGGAAATGGACTTTCGGAAATGAACTAGTGACTTAATTTAATACTGTTCAAAGAAAGATACAGCTATCAAACCTCAAACTTGACATAAATAATTTTGGACATTTCTTTCTCTATATTTACCTTTTTATTAAATGAATCTGTATTTGTGTTTTATTAAATATTAAAAAAAACAGTGAAGCAAGTCTGTGTTCTCACTTCCTTTAAATGTTAGTCTGAATTTATTTTCACCACATATTTATATTTATTTTATAAAAGGAAAATATCAAATAATTATCATTATTTTTCAAGAATTTTCTGCCTAAAATATCCTTATATTTTATTATATACATCTTTTTCTACATAGGATCAACATGAATTATGAAGAAGCCTTATTTCCTCTAAGTATTTTTTATTTTCATTTCTTCATTCACCAAAAATGAGCTATGAAGATCAATGGAAAGCATTTCTCAAAAACATACATTGCCCCATAGTAACTACCTGTTATTTGAATAATAATAAGCTTATATAAGAAGTCCAAATGATTCAAATGACAGCTGGCCACAAATCAAAGTAACAAATAATTAATTATTTAGAGTTCAGACTAAGCTACAAAAATGGACTGAAATGAAGAGAGTTGACTCATAGAATATGAGAAACATAAATATGGTTATAAAAATTACTAATTGCAGCCAGATGGTGGTGGCTCATGCCTTTAATACCAGCACTTAGAAGGCAGAGCCATGAGGCTCTCTTTAAGTTTGAGGCCAGCCTGGTTTACAAGAGCTAGTTCCAGGAAAGACCCCAAAGCTACAGAGAAACCCTGTCTTGAAAAGAAAAATTAATTGCAAATTAGGAATACAGAATATCTGTCAGATTATTATTGTCTCTAGAAGAAGGAATACATATGTATAGTTAAAGGTGAGACACAACATTGCATACAAGTGAACTTGAAATAACATTGATCAATCCATGTGAAAATTATTTGAAAATCTTATGTCTAAAGACATCCTACTATTAGTATCTGAGGTTACATGAAGTCAACTAGCTGGCCCTTAAATAAATATGAAAGTAGAGTTTGTGAGAAAGAAACTAATTTTATGAAATAAGCCTGTGGTTTGGAATTCATCTTTCATCTCTTCTTTTCCTCCTAGTGATTATTTTTTTACCATATTAAAATGAGGAAACAAGAAAAATAGCCTACAATTGGCTTTACTTGTATATCTTTAAGGTAAATTTTAAATAATCTGAGCTTAATTTATTAAGAATTAAAAATAGCAATAAATATTATGTTTTTTTCTAATATTCTTATCTCTACCAGTCATTAAAATCAGTATTTCTAGTGAAAATTCCCAAATTTACTCGTATGTTATATAATCATAGCTTAGAAAGTTAGGAAAGGATTGGTGGGATTTTAATTTCAATGAAAATTAAGTTCAAAATATTCTACCATTAATTATATTTGACTGATCTTTATATAGTTTTTCATTCCATTTTTTCTTTTCCTTTCTTTCTTTCTCTCTTTTCTTTCTTTATATAGAATTGACTTCCATTTATATATTATATAGAGACAAAGCATTTTTATCATAAGGGGCTCTTCATTCCTGTTCTTTTACTTGCCAGCTTCTTGTTCAGAACTGAAGGAGTAGATGAAGAAGATAATTAGTGTAATCATGCTGATATCCTGAAGGAGGTCATCTTACTTTGCCGTTATTCGCTGTATGATTCCAGATTCCTTAAGCTCTAAGTTCTGACCTTCATCAGAAAGATGGTTGATGAAGTTTATATGAACACATCATCATGCCATGTGTCACAGAGCTTAGCAGAAAGCATGATGTCATATGCCTTGTGGCACACGGTTTAGCAGAATGCATGAGATCATCATGTTATGTGGTATAGGACTGAGCAGCAAGCATGGTACCAAATAGAGTTTAAACATTATAACTTCCCCCAAGTGTTATTCATGCCAAAACTCCCTTTTATTATTATGAAAATCTAAAGTAATAAAAACTCAAGCAAGAAAAAAGTCTTTATAAAATACTATGAAATATAGCTGAGTACCATCAATTGAAACCATTTCTTAGCATAAAACAGGAAGCCTATATATATTAACATTAAGGCTGTTATTCTTCTAACCATTATCAAACAGCAACTTCCTTTCCATTGGAGTAGACAGTTGAAAGCTGAGTAAAATAAAATATGTAGGAAAAAATCCATAATTGCTTGAGAGAGAGCGTATTCATGAACAGATTAATTTTGGTGCATAAAAAGGTCTCAATTTACAGTGATTTGACTTTGATTTTCCTGATAAAAGTGAGGCATATTTAGTACTTCGAATTTTGACCTTTCTTGCAAGGTAGGCAAATACAGTGCAATATACTCTCGAGGTCCTAGACAACAAGAGTGGGCTGCAGCCCCCAGTTATCCTTGCCAGTGTTGAATAAACAAGTGGCACTCTAGAGTGTGTGGTATTGCTACTGAGGGTCAGTAGGTTAGAGGGATGAGATGCACTTTCAATTTACAGTGCTTTCATCTAACAATGATTTTATCAGAACATGCCCCATTTTGAATAACGGAGCATCTGTGTCTTCATATTAACTGCACATATACAGGATGAATTGTCTTTCAAAAAATGTCACGAATATTATCAATACATGATTTAAAAACATAGACACTACTGTGTAATGTTTAAACCAGTAATCAGCTGTGAGTCCACTTTGTATACATTTCTGAAGCACAAATATGTCCAACTAAAACTCTCCACTACATCTATTTGCATACAGGCATCACTGACTGGACTCACTGGCTTATTAGACAAAGAACACAGAGAAGACTTGAAATTGGGAAGAATGTGGTGGGAGGCTGGGAGGATTTGCATGAGAGTGGGGAAAGTTAGGATCTAAATACACTGTCTTTACGGCACAATCAACAGAGCATTAAAAAAGCACTAAGTGTAGACGAACATTTTCTTCTGTTTGCACCAAATCAGATTCTGATGATTACCTCAGATGTCCACCACTCCAACCATCAGTTAGGGCAATTGCACTCACTGAGCCGGGTCTGCACAGCATTATAAGAAGGCTAGGAGGTATTTTGGGTGGCACATAGCCAAGAATTTGAAAGTAAGCATTCTTACAGCAGAAATAGCAGTAAATACACAAAAAGACAGTCACCTGAGAGATGGTCCCTGACATTCATATTGATGAGTGATAGTATTATATCTAACCCTGTATTGATCTGTTGAAGAACTGATCACTTGAAACCATAAAATTAAGTAAAATCTCTGCAAACAGCATTGGCTACATCCACTTTTCAGCTAAACATGGGAGGGAAACTCTCAAATTAAAACAAGCAAGTGACATCAGATTAGTACCAACATTGACCTGTACTCTAAAATAGGACCTCTTTCCCTGAAAGAGTTATACATAGGTAAGCAGGAAATGAATCCTACTTTTTTCAGGACCCTCAAATGTGGTGTTGTCCTAGGAGCAAAACCTAGGTTACCTCAAATAGCATAACTGGCTCAATGATTTCCTACGGAGAGGGAATATGCAATCAGGTCAAAGCAGGCAATTAATCGGCCTGACAATTATATTTAATATATGAGAAAATTGTCTAGAAATTGATTTCATTGATGCTTTATAAACTTAAATAACAAGTAAATGACTTGGTGTCTAAGACCTTAAGAATTAAATCAAATCTGTAGCAAGGAGAGCTATGGCTTGATTATTGGAAACTGTCCAAGCTCGGTGGTTAAGAGGTGGAGTGTTGTCTTTGCCAGGAGCTCAAGTGAGATCCATCTTGAGCAGTATCTCAGACATTAGAACAGACCCTATGCCTATGCCCCATTTTCTGTTCAATTTTATTATTTAAATGGTAACCAGATGCCAATTTCTATTCTTTCTCTCTTACTCGTTCATTCTCATTCTGTCTCTGTCCAGTCTTTCTCTCTCCTTCTCTTTCTCCATCTCTCTCTGCCTCCCTTTGTCTGTTTCTCTCTCTCTCTCTCTCTCTCTCTCTCTCTCTCTCTCTCTCTCTCTCTCTCTCTCTCTCTCTCTCTCTCTGTGTGTGTGTGTGTGTGTGTTTGTTTGTTTTACTGCATTATGTTAAATGGAACCAAATAGCGCCAGTGGATTGGACTCCTAACTCAATCACTTCTTAATTGTGTAACCTAATGTAAATTGCTTTAGTCGCTGTAGGTTTTCATTTATTTACCTGCCAGTGAGATGCTTAATCTCACAATTTTGTGGTTAGAATTAAATGTGATTCTTTTAGTAAATAGAATGAATAGAAGCTGTTTGAAAGACAATGTGTAGCCATTAACCTGCCCTGGAGCACATATACTGAAGTTTTGGCATTTGTATTAGTTCACCTCTGTGGTGATTTCCAAAGCATAGTCTCCTCCTGGTATTCATATCCTTTTATGTTCTCTTTTGAATGACTAAGCATATCTGTTTGTAAACCCAGTATTAAAGAAGCGTCCTCATGATTTCTGCAGCTAAGCCGTAAAAAGCATTGCAGCTACCATCTCAAGCTCTCTGATTGCTCACTAAGAAAAAAGCCAGGTCATGGGGTTCAAGAGAGAAGACCAACAGAAGGAAGGACACAGGCAGTCCTCCTCCCATCAACTATTGCCAAGTTGCCAATCATACATGTGAGGTGTCCAGGCCTCAGAGAGCATCACGGGAAAGTAGAAGTTGTTCGTTCACCTGTGCCTCTCTCAAACCATGACGTGCAAAAGCAGAGATAACAAATGTTTGCTTTTCTTTTAAGCAACAATACCAATTAGGGCGATTCTTGTGCACTGATAGGGAACTAATGTCATTCTCCTTTGAGTTTTGTTCTGCAGGCTTGATACTACAAACCATCTGTTGATTAAGCAGCAAATTTGTATTCTCAGAGACAAGGTGATTGAATTTGTACAGTCTTCACAGAACACTGTCAGCCTACATACCGCAGGAGCAAGATTCCCAACAATAACAATTTGCTCGGCAGTGAACCATGTGATGGGAAATATGTGGGCAGGGGAGCAAAGGAAGGCAAAGGCTTTTCAACAGCATAAGAAAAGCTGTTTTGAAACAGTTACCTTTGGCTACAGGGATCGCTAACAAGTATGATGTCAGTTCAAGGTTGGACTGGCAGTTGCTAGGCAGACATATTTGTAAACACTGTTTTTGTTTTATTTTCGTTAAGTGTACAATGGCTGCCATAGCAGTTGATGGTTCTGGAAGAGGCTTCTGTGATTGTTCTTGTTATCAGGTGTAGCTGCATGATATTACTGTCCCTCAAAGCCTCACATCTTAGTTTGGTTTTGTTAGGGTTTGACAAAAGTCTCTCTAGGTTCATTCTGACAACCTCCATAATTTCCAAAAGTCATTTTCTTTAGTCCAACAAGCCATCATAGCGCCACACAAGGTTCTAATTTACTTCCACGTTGTTAGTAAATGGGATATTATCTTCTTGTTTCCATTTCCTTCTCCTCGTTTATTAGTCTACATTAACTTTGAAACCTAGCACTGTGGGCTGTTGCGAATATGGGTTTGGGATCTCTATTTTGATGCTTCCCCTCCTAGTTTTAATACGAAGCTTTTGCTCAAAAATGAGGAAGCTTTTAACAACAGAGCCTGAAGCAGCATATCATTTACCATTCAGTTCTTGTAAGTGGAAAAGTAAGTGTGCAGGAGAGAGATGGAGTCTTTCAGTCTCCAAATGCCACTCTTGGCATAGCAGCCCTGAGGCCTCCAGCCAAGTGCTCCAAAATGTTAATTGATGAGTACCCCAGGCCCCAATTTCTATTCCTAAACAGGTCTCCTGTTATTAGCCATTGATGGGATACAATGTTGTGCCAATTGCTATGTTAGGCTTGTGACTCTGACAATGCTTTGCCTTTCTTTTCCTTCATTTTCTTTTCTGCTCTTCTCTTTCTTGAAAAGGGCCAGAGATATATTTTCAGATGTATGTAAAGAACAGACACAGGCAACTGTCCCAGTTACTACATATATCCTAGCCTTCACACGCCTGTGCGTTTTCTGCTTCCACCTGAATGTGTGAGCACGTGACACCAATAGCTGGCAATCGCAATTCATGCTAAATGAAACTCTAATGGACAAGTGACAATCAGTGGCAGATATGAAACGGTTACTGCTGTGTGACCAATAAAAATATCAATGAAATGACCACAGGGCAGAAAAACTGAAAATTCTGAAAGGAAATGGACCATAAATACTTACATAGATTTGAAAGGATTTGTTTCTTGTTACATCAGTAGATTTGAATATTCTGTGTTTTATATCTTATCAACAGCTGGGAATATAGTCTTCTTATTTTTGCCAAGCTAATAATTTCATATAATGTTCAGAGTGATGATGCTTTCATGTCTATAAATGTGTTGTACTTACTCCACAAAGCTTCAAGCTTTGTTCCTTCCTGGCCAGCAGTAAGAAAGCACGTGTCTGTTAGTGGGGAAAATATTTCTTAAGTATATTGAAAACAATTTCAAGGTTGCTAGTTATCCTGAAAAAGCACCTATCTATTTTAGATGTTTCAGACATAGTATTATTTGTATTGTCCAAACTGCCTATTCTTAATAACCAAATAAGTGTTACTAGGACATGAAATTGATTGTCATACTAGATGCCAGTCTGTGCAGATGTTCAAAATAATTAACAAACAGAATGGCATTGGTATAGACAATCGGAATTGGCACTGGAAAGAGCATAAAGCATTATCATGGGTTAATCTGGAGCAAGTAGCTAGGTGATTGGATGAACCTTATTTGGAGGATCCAAAGGAGTGGCTTTTAGTAACAGACATGGGATTATTTTGATATTTTAGTAACTGAGAGGAGCCACATGGAACTGCTGTCGACAAAACTTGATGAGATCATATGGTGCTGTTGCCATTATTTCACCATGTCTATTTTTATATAATGTGTATGATAGTTGGTACCACATACATGGTTACGGAGACCCGAAGATGGAATCAATCCCCAGTGCTGGAGTAACAGATAGTTATCAACTACTATGTGAGTGCTGGGAAATGAACTAGGTTCCACTAGAAGAGCATCCAGTGCTCTGAACCATTTTGCTATCTCTCCAGCAGTACCCCCATTGTGTCAGTGTCATTGTTACTACCTGTACTATGTGTGGGACCTTTATCTGCAAATGCCTTCAGAGATACTTTACAAGCCAGGCAGACAGTCTCATTAATTTCATCACAACATTTTCTTTACCAAAAATGGTCTTATCCAGCTTGCTCACATGCATTATTCAATAACGTTGGCTCTGAGAGGGTTTCAGCTCTTTCCAAATATCATACTTAAGCTGCAAAGACAAAGGCATGTTAAGCTTGTATTTTATAGTCTTTGGTTTAGTATCTAAAGCAACTCCAAATGAGGAAAAGAAAAGAGAAAAAGAGAGTTTAAAAAAAGACTATGCTCTTTCTTACTATACATCATTGCAGGACTGTGAGTTTGCATGCAGGCATTTTATGGAATTTATAGTCTTTTAATATAAATCATTAAAGACTTAAGAGTCTGAAACCCAGACTGAAAGATTTTAAAAGAAATATCCACAGAGCTATAAAGAGACTGACTCTCTCTATAAGGATAGCCCATCTCCTAATTACAACCTCTTACTCTAATTACTAGATTCATGGGTAATAACACAGTGAAAGAAAACAACAGGGACAAAGTTTTCAAATACTTTAAAATAAAAGGAACTAAGATTTATTGCATGTCTATTGCATGCCAGGGCTACCACATGTCAGAGCTAGCTTTTGCACATATGTAGTAAATTTTAAAAGACTATAGTTGGACAAGCAATGTGTGACATTTCTACATATTTTACTATTAACTAACTGCTGACTGGAAAAAAGTTTCCATTAATATGTGTTTTCACTTAGCATTTTAGAGTCCCTATTAGTAAACAAGCAAACATATATAGAAATTGTATATTATGTTGTTTAATTCCCTCAATAACACCATAAAGTAGATTTTAACTAAATTCCCACCTTACAGATAAGGGAATGAGGCCTTTGTGCTGTTAAGAAGATTGTTTATGATGACCTGAAGGAAATGAAGGTAGCTTTGCTGTGGAGCTACACAATGATGGTATATTGAAGGGACTGAATATACTGACAAGGCTTGTGTTGAGTTTCTAAACCGAAATATACCACGAATTGGGTGCTTTCAAACAGTGGAGGTTTCTCATACTTCAGAAGAACTGAGAGTCTAGATGATGTGAGCATGAACAGCCTTAGAACAGAGCCTCTACCCAACTGCAGAAGACATTAATATTGTTTCCTCACAGCAAAAGAGAGCTAAGGTTCCTTCTTTTAGATGCTCTAATCCCACTTGAGAGGGTTCTATCCTTGTGAACTAATTAAGGCCTCGTCCTCACATATAGTCTTACTTAAAGTTTCTGTATATGATGTTTTAGGAGACAAACTTTTAGCACACTTTAAAATTAAAATCAGAGGACTAACAAAAGGCCTCAGTTAGTGAAGTTACTTGCCACCAAACCTGATGACTTGATTTTAGCCCCCAAGACCCACAGGTTGGAAGGAAAGAGTCCCTCAAGTTGTTCTCTGACATCCACAGCTAAACCACAGCATGCACCTTGCCATCTCACACATAAAGAAATAGGTATTATAATAAAAATATCAGAGCTATGATTTTATTTTTAGAATGTTGTCTGCTTTGTCAAGTGTGGTGTATATGGGTGAGCACATATCTGAAGATAAGACAGAGAAGCAGGAGACAATACTTACTGTAGAGAGAACAGTCATTTCTCAGCATCCCCAAAATGTCTTTGCTGAAGTCTGAGGTTAGAATGTCTGGAAATATCAACATGAATCTGTCTTCTTGAAAGTGCAAGAAATGGGTTGTTTTTAGTCATATTATGCAAAGCAGCTGTCACAAGCAATTGGTAAACTCCATACTAAAAATACACAATTTGCCTTTAACTTAGTTTGTGTGAGTAGTTTATTGTTCAGTCTATATATACGGAAAACTACAATGTATGTATATAGTTGTGTATTATCCATGTACAGATATGTGTACATGTATATTAACATATACATAAAATTAGAAGGAACTTCAATGTGTTTTAAATATCTTGCATATCACTATAGAACCTTCATCTGGCAATGGAAGGAGATAGATACAGAGACCCACATTGGAGGACTGTACTGAGCTCCCAAGGTCCAAATCAGAAGCAGAATGAGGAAGAACATGAGCAAGGAAGTCAGGACCGCAAGGGTGCACCAACCCACTGAGACAGTGTGGTTGATCTGAACTGGGACTGATGGAGAATGTGATCAAACCAGACTCTCTGAACGTGGCGGACAATGAGGACTGCTGAGAAGTCAAGGACAATAAAACTGGGTTTTGTTCCTACTGCATGTACTGGCTTTATGGGAGCCTAGTCTGTTTGGATGCTCACCTTCCTAGACCTGGAGGACCTTGGACTTCCCACAGGGCAGAAAAACCCTGACTGCTCTTTGGACTGGAGAGGAGGGAAAGGGGGAGTGGGGGAAGGGAAAGAAAATGGGAGGAGGGGAGAAGGTGGAAATTTTTAATAATAATAATAATCATAAAAAGCTAAAAAATATTTTAGATTACCTCCTAAATAGTTACGTTCTCTCTTCTTTAATATTTATCTTACTTTAATTATGTATATTTTGTGGGGGGATGAAAGGGCCTATGAACACAAGTACAGATGTCCTTGGAGGCCAACGTGCAACAGAGAATCCTCTGGAGTTGGATATTCTGTAGTTGTAAGCAACCAAAAAGGGTGCTGAGCAACAAATTCTTACCTATTTAGAAAAACAGTATATTCTTAACCATGGAACTCAGCACCTTTTTCATTGTTTAAAAGTTTTTAAAACGTGTGTGTGTGTGTGTGTGTCTGTGTGGAGTCGGTCTGTGATGCTGCCATGTAGTATGCAAGAATGGGTGTCAGAAGACATCTTGGAGGAATCATTTCTCTCCTTTTATCATGTGGGCCTGCTGATTGAAATCAGGTTTGGTGACAAGAACCTTTAACCACTGAGCCATCTCAGCGGCCCTCTCGTGTAATGCAGGCCCAGTTAACATCACAGCAGCGACATTGCTAGTGAATGTTTCTCTCCAAGTCGGTCCTTTCTGTCTACCTGAAATTCTGCTGCTCATGTTGACTTGTGCAATTTCAATTCCTTACATTTTTTTTCCAGTTTACCATTAACGCAGGTGTCTCTAAGATTCTGTATTTTTAAATGTTGCCCTTTTTAACTTTATGTAAATGGAGTCATTGGCCTGGTTTCTTTTAGAATATCTGTAAAACGTGGCTGTGTTGATTAGCATTGAGAGGTTTTAAAATTTGTAGCTATATAATATATACATTTCACTTATTCTTTTCATTTTTAATGAATTGATTATCTGCAGGTTCTTGATAATTGTTGCTGTCACTAAGACCATGATACTATACATCACACAGCCTGTATTAGAAACATTAGGTCCTCACCTGGAGTAAAATGGCTACGTTATAGCTTCTGGTGGAGGCAATTCATTTCTACTCAGTCTTCTCTCATTCCTTATAAAAAAGAAGACTGGAGAAAACCATCCCCCAGGCTTCTTGCAACTACATGTGACCATGTCTTCATTGATGACGTGGAAATGCAAAGTAATTGAGAAACATATTCTTCTCACTCCTAACTTTCCGGACACCTGTGCTCTCTGTACTTTTTTTCTCTTTCCACACTCTGTGACACCAGTGTGCCTACAGTTCAGTCTGAGGGTATTGTAGGATTGGAAAATAGCCTAAAATAAGAGACGGACCAAGTCATGAGACAGAAAAATCACTGATACTTAGATGACCCTGGGGAAGAAACCACTCACAAAACGGGAACCTTGATGTGGAAGTACATCCATGAGGTAAATACCATCATCACTGTTTTCAGGACCTGGGCATGTCTTTTGTAATATTTTGGGTATGCATATATTTAAATTGAATAGGTGTGGCCAGCATGTATTTCAAGGGGGTTCTGTTAATCTGCACGCCCACCAGAAGGGCACAAGGTCACCATGAGTGCACCTCATAGCTCACATTTGCTATTGTTGTTCATTTTAATTGACAGCACCTATGCATGACAACTGCTATCTCATTTGGTCTTCTCACATTCCCTTGACTGATTTTTTTTTCTCATGTGATGTTTACTTGACCTATGTTCTTTTGTGAAGTACATGCTTAAGACTTTTGGTCCATTTCTCTTCCTGATTGTTCCTCATATTTTTCAAGAGATGTTTGTGATTTTGGAAGATAGGTTAGCGTATTGGTAAAGTGTGTGCAAATAATTAGAAATCTTTCATTATCTTTATGACATCATGATAACGTTTCTGTCTGAATTAAGTAGACACCTCCAATTTTTACTTTTTTACTTGTTATTTCTTTCTTTTTTTGATGATCTAAAGGTCTTCTCTGCCTTAATAGCATGGAAATGGCAATCCCGGTTAACCTAAAAGCTTCAGGCTCTGTTGCCTTTGAATTTAATCAAACATTTACTTGCCCCATTTTCCAATGTGCTTTTACCACATAAGAGCAAGAAGTAGAGGTCCAACTGGTTGCTATGACACACAAATCATCACAAGCATGTCTGTGGGTGTTTCCACGCCATATGCATGTCATCACTCATGTGGACTGAGAGGGAAGAAATGTGGGGACTAACAGGTTAAAGGCATTTTTCCAGAAGTTGCGTTGGCAGGATTTCAAAAAAACAAAAGTAATGCCGTTCTGTTGAGCACACTATTGTTTACTTATGTGCAGAACAGGTTGAACCTGGTGTAGACATGCTCATGTGCAAAAGACATAAAGTTCTGACTGGAGGATGGCAAGCTACACATGAACTCGAAGGTGTATAAAGGTTGCTAGAAATCTGAGCTCTTAGCTTCCACTCACCTGTTAAAGAATGGAAGGGCCAGGTCTTAGGATACTCTCCTCTCTCTCTTTCTCTCTCTCTCTCTCTCTCTCTCTCTCTCTCTCTCTCTCTCTCTCTCTCTCTCACACACACACACACACACACACACCACACACTAGTTCTCAGTAAACAGCAAGAAGATTGTTGCAATTTAATTTAGAGATATTTTTTAAAAACTACATAGGTAATACAATCAGATGTTGACAAACTGAGAAACCACGACAATCAACAAAAAATGTAAAAGAATTTGAAATTCTTAGATTGAGTAGATGAGATATAGATTAGGATTATAGGTGCATATATATATATATATATATATATATATATATATATATATATGTCAGTAACATATGCAAATACTACAGATGATTATTAGAATCTGTAAATTAGGTTTTTACTAATCACAAAGGGACTGACACCAGTTGGACAGTGTTTCTTAACAAGGAACTGATTGACTAAAGAATGCAGAAGTCTCCTTCCCCAAGACTGAGGACACTGAAATGGAATCTGAAAGATCATTTATCAAGGAAATTACCAGTAATGGCTAATATCTATTAATGCTACTACTGACAAGGAATTATTCAATGTGCTTTGTCTGCATTTTCCCCCTTCATCCTCACGGAGGCCCTACAAGATGTGAAAGATTTTTGTCATTCTCTAATGAAAGGGCTGAAGAGCAGCGAGGTTAAGTAATTTGCCCAAAGTCATACAATTTGTAAAAGGCAGAAATCACATCTATCTTGTGTCCAGAGTCTAGATTTTCACCCGCCCAGTTTCTCACTTGTCAGTGTTGTGAAAAGATTTGTTGCACCAGGAGAGAAACTCTACTGTGGGGGTTTCTAATTCTGAGACTACTTGGGTTTAACATATTAAAAATGTATCCCCCCTAGATTCATAAAACAGTATAGAAAAGAGAAGCTGAGCGGAATATGAAAACGGGTAGGTGGCATTTCAGGAGGTTTAGATGACATTTCAGGAGGAAAGGGAATATCTGCAAAGATCTTACGTGCAGGGCATTGCTCCAAAAAAACCACAGTCCTGACAGGTTGTAGGCAAAGGACACTTCCTGGAGGTTGTGCCTACATGAGGTGATGAGGGAGTAGGAAGTGGCAAAGATATAAAACATACAAAATGATCCTGCCTGGCTGAGGTGTTACTGTGTAATCAAAATGAGGTTCTAAGAGTTACATGTTTGTGACAAGGAAGAAGGAACTAAGAGAGAAATAGCTTTTGCCATCAAGTGTCAAAAGCCCTGCAACAGTTTTACTTCAGGACATTTTTTTCACAGTTAATTAACACTTCTCCATATTGAAATTTAGTAGCAAGAGGATAGTAATAAAATCTAAATGGCAAATTTTAGGCATTCATTCATGAGAGCATTCAAGTAAGAGGCAATGAGTGCTACTACTATTTACACTTTTCCAGGAATTAGGGAAAATGACATGAACAAAGTATTCCTCCCTACTCCTCAAAAATCAGTCTTTTTACAGATACTAGCTATATTCTCTGCATCAGGAAAGCACACAAATAAACTACACAGACATGTAAAAGCTAAGCTGTGATACGATAGTCATGAGATGAAAAAGCAAAGGAAGAAAACATTGAAGGTGAATGCATGTGAAAAACTGCTGAACTGTCATAGGAGCTTAAGTGTCTGAACAGATAAGAAGGAAAGCCATCTAGAAAAGAGGATGTGTTGAAAGCATGTGAGTGTAGGTCATGCTTATGAGTCATAAGCACTGTGAAAGTCTCTCCACAATGTGGAGAGGATGGTGGGCGAGTCACTTCCCTTCTCTTGCCTTCATTTCCTCATCTTTGCAACGTAAATCCTAATATTAGCCCTCCTTGTCATTTGAGATAGAGTTGTGCTTCAAATGAGCCACTGAACTTGGGTGTGGCCTTCAAAAATATCAAACATGGCATTTCATTTTACTATAAAATATTATTCATAGTCTCAAAATTAATATTCTCAAAAATTTCCCTCCAATTGTCTAATTGTCAGGATAAGTGATATATGTCATCATGCACACAGAAGCAGATACATATACAAAATTGGATAAAGAATTCTGCTATTGAGTGTAAGGGCATATACGCATGGGCCCCAATCCAACTCTGATTTTATAGAATCCATCTAGAATGATTACCTGACTAAAAGAATAAGTATGTCTGTGGTTGAAACTCAAGAATGGTGTACTCAGAAGCTCCCAGAAGCCTGTGAGTAGAACTGGGAGACAGTTTCCCTCCATTCAGCTTCCCTGGATCACCGAGAATATAGCAAATCGCTCTCATTCACCTCTCCAAATGTGAGGTGTTCCTTCTATGTCCAGAAGCCCCAACAACATGGAACTTGTCAACTCTGCTTATGGTAATAAATCTCTTCTCTGCAATTCTCCTGACATTCTAATTCCTCCCTGAACATAATAAAAAGGTCATTTTCCACCTGAATTCATCTTCTCCACGCTATCTTATATTTCTGCAAATCCAAGTTTCAACAAGTTAGATTTCATTCCATCTCGAGTATTTTATTTGCTTTAACCAAGTAGAAATACCGACTGCTGCCCGAAGCCCTACTCTAATAGCTCAAATGGGGATTATATTTTATTGTCTGACTGTATAATGCAGACACATTTTGAGAACAGAACTGCTTTTTTCTTCTTGAGTGACAGAGAATTAAATGCTCCTTTTCAGATATTGCCCAAGGATTTCTTATAATTTTGTTTCCCACATCAGCTCAATAATTTTTCTATGTATCAATTATGCCCCGACCAACAATTCTCACCTAAATTTAAAACAGTTCCCCAGAATCCCTAAGACTGAACATGTCTTTTGCTTTACAAGAAAGTTTAGCCATACTGCCTTGTATTTCAGTCTTGCCTCTACTTTCCAAGAGGATGGGTTCCAATGGTAGCCTTAAAAGAGTTTCACATTTCTGCTTCCTGAGAATTCCTTCCTGTAGAAAGTAAGTGTCTCCTTCAGGTAGTTCTGGATATTAATTGAAATGTAATGGTCCTTTCTAGTGAAGATTATCCAGAAGATAACATTTTTTTTTCAGTTTTGTTTTGGTCTTGTTTTTAATGTAAAGTGTAGAACTATTGGGGCATCCCCAGGCACAAATTTGAAATTTGGAAAAACCTTTGTCTCCTTGTCCATAGTGTGGGGAAAAAAAAAAGCCTCCATTTGTTTGTTTTGATTTGCAGATCTGTGAGTTTGGTTAAGTAAGTAAACCCCTCCACTTCCCTAAAATGATTGGTCAAAGCTTTGTGATTAGAAAAGCAGACTGTAAGTTTTTTTCTGAGAAATGAAACCCCTGGATGGCTGGTGGTCCACACCATATGTTGTCTTCTGCATAAGACAGGACACATGGTTACTCTGGAGAAAGACAGTTCACCCAGCCTCGCAAGAGGCCTCATCATTGTTAAGAGCAATGTTAAATGCTGTGCTGTAGCTACCAGACACTGTTACGCCATAGCCAAGCCCTGTGCTCTGTCTGCTTCCTGGGTGAAGCACAGTGGTCTCAGTCATCAAGAAGAGAAAGAGGAGGGACAGTTGGAGACACAGTCAACTGTACAGTAATATCAGGTTCTCCTCCTCCTGCTGCTGAGACAGCAAGAGACTGGTTGGCAGAGATGAGCTATTGTAGGAAGGAAAGTCAAGAGAAGAGAACAGGACAGCCAAGTCAGTTTGCTTGCCTGTTTGGAAACCGGTTCAATGAGACTCTGATCTGCTGAAGAGAAGCTCAGAACTGCATGGAGCATGGAAGGATGCAGGGCTTTGGGCATGAAAGACAATATAAACATTTGCAGTAACAAACCTTTGCCTGTGGCCTCCCATGCTGAGGAAAGTTCACTTTAAGGGACAGGGTAAAGAAAAGACCAGCAGGAAGCCATTTTGTCACTGTTGAAAAAAAAATGATAACCACATTTTGGTTTTGCTTTTGTTTTTTGTTGTTGCTGCTGTTTTGGTCTGTTTTTCCACCCTTTTGCTTAGCTCCACAGTGAATCTGCCAGAACTTGCCTGAAGACCATCGCGTAGGTAACTTTTAAAAAGTGAACATGCTCTTTTCTTTGAAATTAAGACAGCAGTACTTCCTTTATCCACTGGTTCATTTTCTCTTTTAATTCATCCTCGGTCTTAACTGATTAATTTATCTCAGATGCTCTGCCCTGTGCATTAGGTATTCATCTTCCCAAATGCTTCCTTGGTATGCTATTCACATGGAAGTCCCTTTCCAAAGGACTTCTTGAGCCATTGTCTGTGTCCCTTGTATAGATGAAGTCATTCCTTCCTCCTTCCTTCCACAAGAACACAGATTTTCAAGGCTATCCCTTGCATTCCATGACCTGACTGAGCTGCTGTTGCCTTCAGGCTGCATAGGACTTCAAAGGAGGCTAGCTTTGAACATACTTAGAACTTTCAAGATCTGAAACCACACATTAAAAAAATCAGAAAAAATAACAACAACAAAAACCAAAAAAGCAAAAATTCTACCTCAGTATCTGCTAATAAAAACAATCAAGAAAGCAAGATGTTGAGCCAAAACTCGGAAAAAGCAAACTGTGGCAGTGTCCTGTACCCCTAAATAAGCCTTTTTGTTCTCCCTCCCTTTCCTGCCTTTCCTTTCCTCATCTACTCCCTGCTCTCCACCAGCACTCAAAATCTGACATTCCAACTTTAATTCAACGTTGTTGACTCTGATATGGAAAAGGATCTAGTTTTAGTTATTTTGGCTTTGCTGTAAGGTCACACAAGGTACTACCAACCACTCTTTCTATAAGCAGCCGTCAAACACTTCTTAGGTGCCAGACAGTGGGAATTGGTCCAGGGGCTAAAAATATAAATGTGATTTCTTTGGCATCACCTTTCTTCTCCCACTGCCCTGCCTGCTATCTCCTCCAGAGGAGTCATCATCGCTCCCATTAATATTCATGAATATACGTCAAGCATTGGGTGGGAGCTTTACCTTTACTTTGTCATTTGTGTTATTACAAGGATCCTAGGAGACCAGTAGGATATTAGCTCCCTTTTATAGGTGAGAAAACTGGGGATTAAAGAAGCTGAGCAGCTGCCTCAAACTCATATATCTAATGTGTGTTGATGCAGGTGTTTGTAAACGAGACAGTCTGACTCCAGGATTGTGGCACATCCCTTCTAAGGAGTCACTGTTTTAGTGGAGGAGGCAGACGTGTAAACAGATAAATATATCAAAGAGCTAAGTGCCAGAGCTGTAGAAATACAGAGGCAGCAATGACTAACATTGCCTAGGGGAATCAGGAAAGGCTTAAAAGACAAATTGACATGGGAGGTGGGTTTTGAAATATGAGTAGAAACATCTCAAGCAAACAAAGACTTGAGTGTGGGAGGTATGTTTCAGGCTGAGGGAATCTCATACGCAAAGGCATGGTTGAGAAAGACTGCCATGGTATGTTTGGGAAACAGTGAGTTCATGAGAGAATGTTGACATGCGAAACTGAAGAGAGCCAGAGATAAAACTAGATGCAAGAATGTAAAAGTGTTCACAGTTTCACAGACTTGCTTTCACTGGACTTTTATTGGGAAGGTACGATTATTCCAGCACAGGCTTCTGTTGTTCTGATTTTAGGAGACAAAGGAGTGTGTGTGTGTGTGTGTGTGTGTGTGTGTGTGCCTGTTTTTTTTTTTTTTTTGCTTTTGATGAGTAACTTTATGATGAGTAGAATTCTAGAGAAAAAAAAGAGGAACCCAATAATACGACAATATTATAAAAATCATGTACAAATGTGTAAAATGACTGTGCTCTTAGATGAAAACAATACAAAAATAAAGGATATGTGCTCTAAAGAATATTGGCATTAAGACTTCTAAGTGTTTTGAGAATGAAAAGCTGGAGAAGGCCCACAAGAATTCAGACTAAGAAGGATTTTTAAGGGCACTCATTGTTCCCTTCACTGTATATGCAATGCTGGGGATCTCACATCTCTTAACCCTGAGCTACATCTCTTAGCCCAAGTTGTCTAACTTAAAGGGTATACTTTCCCTATGGGCTTTAGGAAAATTAAAGTCATACAGTCAACCACTGATGTCACCTCCTGTGCTGAGACTACTTTCCATACATTAGTGTCCTTTAGAACTGTTGACCCTCAAGACAACTTTGCTGTTGTCATGCTATTGTGCTAAGATTAAAATGCATCCACGGTCTGGGGAATCAGCTCAGTTGGTAAAATTTCTGCTTTGCAAGCATAGGGGCTGGAGTGTAATTCACAAAAATTGCATGAGAAGCTAAATTTAAAACACCGAACCCACATTTTTTAGAAAAAAACTAGCGATGTTATAATCTCAGTACTGTGTAAGCAGGGGCAAAAAATCCCAAGGGCTCATGGGCTAGTCCAGGCAGGCAGACAACTTCTGAGCCAGTGGGAGATACTAACTTGATGTGTGATTCCCTTCTGTATGCTGTGAATACTATTGGTTAATAAAGAAGCTGTTTGGGACCTGTGATAGGGCAAAAGAGTAGAGTTAGTCAGGGAAAACTAAGATCCATGCTGGGAGGAAGAAGGCAGAGTCAGAAAGAAACCATGGAGCCCCATCAGAGAGACTCTGAGCTTTACCTAGTAAGCCACAACCACATGGCGAGACACAGATTAATGGAAATGGGTTAAATTCAGATATAAGAGTTAGCCAGAGCAAAGAAAACCAGCCTACAAACCACAATCCCAGAGAATTTAGACAACAATGAGGACACTAAGAGAGACTTACATAGGTCTAATCTACATGGAAAGTAGAAAGTAAAAAAAGACAAGATCTCCTGAGTAAATTGGAAGAATGGGGACCTTGAGGAGGAGAAGGCTGAGGAGAGGGGAGAGGCAGGGTGGGGAGGAGAGAAAAATGTAAAGCTCAGTAAAAATCAGTGAAAAAATAAAAAAAAAAGAGTTAGCCAGAAATACGCTTAAGCTATTGGCCAAACAATATTGCAAATAATATGGTTTCTATGTGGTTATTTCAGAAGTCTGGGCGGCTGGGCAATGAACAAGCAGCCTCTATACAACAAATTGGCACTCCAATATGTGCTAGCTAAATCCACTTAAAACCTGAGAGAGTTTGGGAAGGAATTCTAGGCAAATAAATAAATAAATAAACCCACCATACTTAAGCATGGCTTAATGCTGTTGCTCCTTTAAGAGAGGTTTTCCTGATTCAGCGGTAGCAGAAAAAAAAATCTGTGCTGTTTTGAAATGGTGGCTTCCTGAGCCTTGCTGCCAGAGCGAACTCTGGTTCTTCCAGGTGGCCAAGCACTTGAATGGGGTTTGTGAGCAGTGTGCTCCAAGTTACTTGGTGGCAGCTTGCACCAACTGGTTATCAGAGTTGAGGTGATGAGCATGGCTCGTATCCAGCAGTCTCAGAGGCAGTGAACAAACCTCTTCCCTGTTGAACTGGCCAGAGCCAAAAGGCAAAGCAGCCTTGGCCCTAGTCACACTGCAGCTTAGCATTTTAAGAAGCCTTCCTGGTCTGAAAAGGATTGCAGATACCCAATAAAGACAAATTCAGATGGAAAAGACTTTTAAATGCATCACAGTTTTGGATGAATGTGCGTAGGCTTAGGAGAAAAAAAGAGTAAATGGGTTTTGAAAAAAATCAAATAAAGTCTTCAAAGAGACAGAGTATAGATAGTCATACATTAAAAAGAATAAAGAAAAATAAGTCACGCAAAGATGGAAAATTCACAGAGAGTCTGGATTATGTATATTATTGTATTGAATTTTTTTACTGTGAAGGAGCTAAGTACAGAGAGACCAAAGCTAAATTTAAAACACTGAACCCACATTTAAAAAAATGCTAGTGATATTATAATCTCAGTACTGGGTAAGCAGGGGCAAGACAATCCCAAGGGCTCACAGGCTAGTCCAGGCAGACAAATTCCAGCCAGTTAGAGACACTATCTCAATAAACAGAGTAAATGGTCCATGAGAAAAATCTGTATCTCATGTTGTCTTCTGGTTTTACATGTGTGCATACATGCATGCATACACACACGACATGCATGCATGCACAAGCACATGGGTAGATACATATGCACATACACAATAAATATTTTAAGATTCCAAGCCTGTAGAGATGACTCAGAAATCACGAATACTAGTTGTTCTTCCACAGGACACAGGTTTTGATTTCAAGCCCTCACATGGTGACTAACAACCATCTGTAACTAAAGTTCTGTGGGATACAATACCTTTTCCTGGCCTCTGCAAGAAAAGCACACATATGGTACAAACAAAAATTCACACAAAGCACACACACACATATAATTAAATACTTTAGACATTTTTATTCCTTCACATTCTAGGGTTGTCTTCCCTAGAATTAGCTGCCTTTATCTTTGCTCAATACATTCCAACCATTACTGGTCATGCGTTTCTTACTGGCAACCTACACTAATAAATGGATTTAATGTAGATTCTTTGCGTAAGAGACACACTAAGAAAGGTACTATAATAATCACATTTAAGAGCTAGAATAGTGGTTCTCAACCTGTGGGTTTTGACTCCTTTGGGGGCCATATATCAGATATCCTGCGTATCAGATATCTACATTACAATACATAACAATAGCAAAATTATAGTTATGACATAGCAGCAAAATAATTTTAATATTGGGGATCATTATAACTTGAGGAATTATATTAAAGGGTTACAGTATTAGAAAGACTGAGAACCACTAAGATACAGTTTTATGAGAAAATAAAACAGAAAACATGCTTGATATCTTCATGAAACAAGAGACACAGATAATGAAAACTTCCTATAAATGATACTAAAATCAGAGGTAGGGAAAGCACCATTGTGGTGGGTTTGCTTGAACCATAGGATGAAAATGTTTTATATTACTGGAGAAAAATAACATGAATATGTGAAATAAGTCTCTTAGCATTGCAGAGCTCCTAAATGAATGAGCTGAAAGTTAACCTGATACCAGACTGCCTCACAAGTACTGCAGTGCTCATTAGTCAAGACACAGATCAGTTCCATGCAACCAATCCTCAAAAGTCAAAACAAAATTAAAATAACAACAAGCAGAAAAGGCAATTTGTAGTGTTCAGTAACTTTCGAGTGCTATAGGGGAAATACCATGGTACCATATTGGTTGTCTTTAAGTTGCCTGCATGAGTAGAAGCAGATTGAGGACCTGTGTACTTATCCTGCGGATAATCATTTCCACCATGTAAATGGAGGAGGAGGTACAGGAGCAGTAGTTTTAGAGGCAAAGTGTCAGAGAACTTGGGCAATCTTTGTAGAAAGATTTCACCGAGTGAAAGCTGAACTAGGGATTCCTTTGGTATTTTTAAGATGGGCAGATGAGCCAGCTGCCTTTCCATGAAGTAGAAAAATGGGCTTAGGATAATCTAGGCTGGTACTTCCTTAACATTGCTATTCTTGAAAGGTTGGCAGTTTTTAGAAGAAGACAGATAATGACTTATATTAAGAACTTTTGCCAAGTCCTTGTCTAATGACTATTAAAACTGACAGCATATGACATTAATCACAAAGTTAGATTAATCAAAAAGCTTAGCCCAATATGAATTTCTGTGGGTTTTTGTTTTCCGCTTTTCTCATTCCTTCTGGCAAGGACAACAGCAAAAACAACAACGAAGGTAATATATTGATTAAAAGATGTGCCTTGGGGAAAAGCGTAGCAAATGAAGTTGAAAAAAGTTACTTAGTTCTCAACCTTCTAAGCCTACTTAATATTGACCTTGCATGCAGGAGTAAGAAATACATTCACAAATACTTTTCATTTTTCACTTTATTTCACATGTCTTGGAGAATAAAACAATACCAAAGCTTCATTATTCCACACAGACTCAGTGTATATGATAGTGACAAGAGCAAGCATTATCTGGTACCTGCATATAATTCTTGCCCTTTGCATCATTAATTGAGAGGAAATGAAAGTAAAACTAGATTCCCCAATGGTATAGTATTTCTGTTTTGTCTTTTGTTTGTTTGCTCTTATTTGCTTGCTGGATAGAGAGATATATGGGCCTGAAATTTAAACAGAAATGAAATTTGATGCACCTTAATTTTCATGGTTGGCACACAGATGGCCACTCACTTATTCTTCATTCCTTCATGCATAAGTTGTCATGACTTCTCATTTATTTCAACATCCTACCTTCATAGAACATACAGAAACATGACATTAAGTTAGAAGGAAATGAAGGCAGAAGGTAAATTAATTGTTTTGAGCTGAAAGGGTAAATCAGCAGAAGAAAAAATTGAAATTTCATAATTTGAATTGGTATGGATGGAAAGAGCTGCCCCCATGGAGGAAAAAAATGCTGAAAGTTTTCATTCCTTCTATGAATATCCCATAAGCTACAGAAGGTAGTCTGGAAGAAATAAACACATACAACTCAGTTCTGAGTGTGGGGGAAAGATCTGAGTTACTCCAATCTATCTTTTTGTCATGCTCTGTGGTGAGATCCCCTCTACACTCACTTCTCAAGCTGCCCCTGGCTAACTTTTTGCCTTTATTGGGAGAATTGATGAGATGAGTGTTCATTTAATCCTGAACTCAATATTGACTTCAACCTTTAAAATCTTAAAAAATAACTGGAACACACACACACACACACACACACACAACTTTGAAATGTGGAATCTCAAAAGTCTGAGAAGTATATTCTTTGGAGATTTTCTAACTGCTATGTTAATTCTTGGACAAAACTGTTTATTATTTGGGTGCTGTCATAGTTTTGGTCAACACAACATAAACCTAGACATTTCTGGAAAGAAAGGATCTCAAATGAAAATTGCCTCTATCAGAATATCTTATGGGAGTGTCTATGGGATATTTCTTTGATTTCTAATTGATGTCAAATTGCTGAGAGCACTCTGCGCAGTACCTTCATTAGGATGTGGATCAAGGCTGTATAAGAAAGGTAGCCAAGCAATTCAGAGGAAGGAGGCCAGGAAGCATCATTCCCCCATAATCAGTGCTTCAAGTTCCTGAGCTCCTACCTTGGCATCTCTTAATGATGGACTGAAATCTTCAAGCAAACAAACACAAACAAACAAAAAACTTTCCTCTCCAAGTGGCTTTTGGTCCGTGTTTACCACAGCATTAGAGAAATAAATGGCACCAGATACCATTCTCTTTGACAAGAGAAATCATTCTTAGGCCCAGAGATGTTTATTAACTAGTTATAAAAAAATAAATCCATAATCATTGGTCAAGTTCCTCTCCTCTACCTCCTGTTAGTTAGCTAGACTAAATGGCTAATTTTGCGCATGCCATTTAAAACATGTTAAGGTTTTTACATCTTTGTCTGCGCAGATATTTTAATATGCACTGCTTTTCCTCACAAGCTTCTCACCTTGAGGTACAACCATTAGGTGAATTTCCTGCCCTTATAAAGAAAAGCAAACATATTAAGCACCTGCAAGAAATTTTATAATGCTGGACAATAAGTTAAATTAAATATTTGTCCTACAGTGCTGTGAGTCAAATAGGTTATGAGTTGTCTATGTTTGTGGAATCCATTGCTCAGAATTATAACTGTGCCAAATTTACTCCATAAAGAACAGAGTATAAAGAACACCAAGGCTTAAAATCTTTAATGCTGTACTAAGTCTGTAGACCTTGCAATATTGGTACCGGATCTATAATCTTGCCTTAGTAAAATGCAGTACAGAACGTAATGCAGAATGTTTGCTCTGCAAAGGGTTCGGATAAATGTGCTATATTTAAAATTGACTAATGCTGTCTCATATACATCCTGATTTTTTATTACCCTTCAGACTTTAACTTAAAAGTTTTAGAAATCTTGTATAGTTCCTCTAATTGAAAGTTTTCTTTCTTTCTTTTTTCTTTTTTTTTCTTGCATCTAAACAAGAAGAATACCCAAAGCTATGGAATTTTTGTTGAAATTTTGACTCTTGAGACCTGAATTACCTCAACTGTTCTAAGAGCTATTTCTAAGAGCTATTCTAGAAAGCTTTAAAGCAGTGATTCTCAACCTGTGGATCATGACCCCTTCACAAATCCCTACAGTTGAAAACATTTACATTACAATTCAGTAATTACAATAACAGTAGCAAAATTACATTTATGAAGTAACAATGAGAATAATATTATGGTTTGAGGTCATCACAACATGAGGAACTGCATTAAAGGTCATAGCATTAGGAAGGTTGAGAACCACTGCCCTAGAGTGTCTCCAAAGTAAAGTGAGACTTTAGGCTACGTACTAAAATTCAGTCAAAAGAACCCCACCTTCATCTGATTGCTAAGTACCTTGCACAATGATTTCTTTGTTCATTCACATATTATTGAATTCATTAATCAAATGGTATCATTTGCGTTCTCTATGCTATCTGTTGCAGACAGAACATGGAACAGAAACAAGCCTCTGCCTTCCCTGAGCTTTCACTGCCCTAGCAAGACAGAGAATAACCATCAAAATATGTGTTTAATATACTTTATGATAATAGAGACTATAGGGAAACGTGAAGCAGGAAATACAGGGCATCAGTATCTAGGACCTGGCATTCAGTTGAGAGTTTTTATTGTTGTTCTTGGAAAACTTAACTGAGAAGGCAAAATATAAGCAAAGGCCTCAAAGGTGGCAATGTAATGATCTATGTCAACGGATGGGGGAAAGATTTCCAAGTCATAGAAATATCATTTGCAAAGGCCCTGGGATGAGTGTACAGCTGCTCTAAATAGGAACAATGAAGGAAACACTCTGATATAAGAAGCTATAACAATGGGGAGAATGTGAAACTGGAGTTCAGATATATAAGAAGGAAAAGGCCTGTTTATTTATTATATAAATTTAAATGTCTACTTAAATTTATATTTATTTAAATATAAATTTATTGTTTAATTTATTTACTTAAAATATAATTTGAAGTTGAAGATTGTTGAATTTCTTGAATATCCCTGAACAACATTAAAATTTCAATATGTTTACCTGAATTATGTGATCAATAAGTCTTGATTCAGCATTGACAGTCTGGTTTTGATACTTAAAATGTCTTTCCTGTTCAGGAATTATAAGTTTCTCCAGTAACTGACTTTTAATACTCTCATGTAAATCCAAATATATTGCATATCAAAGGAAAAACAGAATGGATTGCCAAGACTGGTACTTGATGTTCCTTTGGAGAGGATCATGATTTCTACAGTGATTTGTTTGTTTTTAACAGTGAAATATACATTATTACACTATACTAGAGCTATTATTTTTGTAACTGGTATTACTTAAATACGTGTTTTATATAACGAAGGAAAATTTAGTGTATAATAATGAAATAGAGATGACTCCTGTGAGCTTCTGGAATCGAGTTGAATTTTCTCATCAGGTTCTGTACTTTCACACACAGAGTGAGTCACTTTCTGCATTTTCAACTCTAAGAGAGCTGTTGATCTCAGTGGAAAGTCTAAACCACCTAGTGACTTTTGAGCAGAAACTCTTACATTGTGTTGTGTTAGAGTTTTGATTCAGTTCTATGCACTTACTCAAAACCCTAATGAGTTATGAGTGTTTAACACACTGAGAGTTTCTGACATCAGTTTTATAGGTGTAAGTTCCTTGGCCCAATAGCTTTGCTGGGTTCTTTCTCCATTCCTCATGTCTAAGGCAGGAAGCAAGATGACTAAGTGGATTTGTAGTTGCTCTGAAATAGCTATGCATGTCTTTTTGTACCTAACAGAGAACACACTGCAACCTGAAATAAGAGTTGAATATTTACCAAAGATTTTGAAATCTTTTGCCTTCCTGAGTTCCTATGGTATGTTTACTAGCTACTGAGGGCATGAGCAGCTGTATCTTAATTAATTGATGAATAATGTTACTTTTAAAATTAAAATTTAAAATTAAAAATGAGATAATTAAGTCCATTGGAATATGCCTTAGGAAGATAGATATTTGTAATTTCAATACATATCTGAAAAAATTTGAGAAATAAGTTACCTAAAAAGAAAACTTAAGATCCAAAAATAAAGGAGTTTTATCCTGTATTTATACTGCCTTTGAGATCCTTGGAATTCTTATAAATCCGAAGGCTTAATACAAATCCTACTTATTCTTCTATATCAGTCTTTGCCATCAATGTTTTATAAGCATTTAAGATAGTCACTGTGGTGGTTTGAAAGAAAATGTCCCCAAAAGGGAGTGGCACTAATAGCAAGTGTGGCCTTATTGGAGGAAGCATGTCTGTGTGGAGTCAGGCTTTGAGGGCTCTTTCTCTCAAGCTGGGTTAATTTAAGATGCAAGAGCTAGCTAAGAATATGCCTAAGCCATTGGCCAAGAGTGTTGTAATTAATATAGTTTTTGTGTGATCATTCAGGTTTGGGTGGCCAGGAAACAAAAGCACAGTTTTCATTGCACTTCTCTCAGTGCGATAGTCAGTGAACTTCCTATTGCCTATTGTTAAGATGTAGCACTCTCAGCTCCAGCACCACCTCTGCCTGCAGGCTGCCATGCTCCCCTCCATGCTGAGTATGGGAAATTGCAAAGAGTAACATTTTGAGGAGAAAAAGAGCACCAGGAAGTGGAATGGCTCTAAATCCTATATTCCAGGAGAGAAACAGATAAAGAAATGGAATAAAGGAAGTGGTAGCCCAGCTAAGTTTCCAACCTGTGGAAAGGAACTAAAGAAAAATTTAGAGCCGCGTATGGTGGGGCACAACAAGTTCAAGGACAATCAAGCTTGGGCCCTAAAGAAAAACAAAAAGCTGGTGAAGATTTAATTAAACAAGGGGGCTATGTTCCAGCCCCATTAAGCAGCAGAACTTGGCAGCTTTGGCCACGTGGTTCTGGCTTTAGAGTTAAGGATAGAAGAAATGGGTTAAAGAAGTTTTCTCCCAGCCTAAGACAGTCTCTGAAGCCAGGCATTTATCAGGGAGGCCTGGTAAAAAGGCCATTGTGTGAAGCTGAAAAGTTGCCGCCTGGATTGCTTGGAGAACCCAAGATGTTATAGATGCCGGAGTCATGGGATAGCTGCTGGTGAGAGTTGCTAATATGAGTGAATCCAGTCCAAGAGTAAGAAGTGTGTTGCAGTCAAAAAAGCTCAATGGAATTGGAGATGTGGAGTATTTTGACACCAAACATAAAGATGCAGAATTTGGAATTTGCCCCGCTGGTTTTTGGTCTTACTTTGGTCCAATATTTCTTCATTCTTCGTTCCCTGTGTTTTGGAATGATAATGTATATACTGAATCATTATAAAGTGGAAGTATGTGATCTGCTTTTTTGATTTTGATGTTACAGTGGAATTACAGCTAAGAGATTGCCATGCATCTCAGAAGAGACTTTGTACTTTGAACTAAGTTTAAGAGTGTTACAAATTATGTGATTTCTTTGGGACTTAACGACTGTGGGGAACAGGGCAGGACAGAAACCCCGACAACAGGCTACCAGTCCAGTGTTGGTGCCATTCACAATGGACCAGGTCATCCTACATCAGTTATTAATTTTTAAAAAAATGTACTACATGTCTGAGTACAGCCTGATGTTTTAGAATCATTTTCACAGTTGGGGTTCTTTCTCTCAGATGATTTTAGCTTGACATAAAAATTAGCCATCCCACACCTAGACATACACTTTCACAAATAGGGCTTATGAGGACGTACATTAAATTTGTTGCCTCCTTTTGGGCAACATACATCTTTGACAAATATAGAGAGATACTCTGATATACTAGAGTACAGAATACATTTCTCCAGTTTCCAGACATTCTTTGGTGAAATTTTAGCTGCAGTAAGAAACAGTTTTGATTAGTCAGTGGGGACAGGGGTGGGTCTCCTCTACTTGTTAAATGCATACATACTTACCAGAGAGTTTTGGCACAGGATAATGGGGTTTGTTTTATGAAGAAATAAGATCATGGCCTGAGCTTTGGAAGCGGGGTGTTGAGTTCTGATCTCAGTAGACACTAAATAAGAAACATCTTTCATATCAGATCACTTCTTTGAATATACAACCATGGTTGATGATAAATTATTTTGTGCTCTATGATGTGAAGTTTTTCTTATGTTTTGGGTAACATGAAATGTCTCCATCCCGGATAAGCAGTTTTTCATTTTACCTCTTGCCGTAAGGAATACCAATGCTCTGAACCAAGACCAAACTGAGAAATATCATTGGGATGTTATATATTCTTGACGTTCACAAACATGTCCGTGATGTCGATGCAGCTAATAACTTCCCTCTTAATAATGAGGAAAGGAGATTCTCAGCCCTGCTTACTAGATTCTGAAAGACAAATTCTCTCTTATGATGGTACTAATTTTAATTATCAACTCAATACAACCTAAAATAATCTGAGCAGAATGCTGAAAAGGAATGAGGGATTTTCTAGATAAGGTTGGGATTATCTAGACAAGGTTTAGGATGTCTAGATTAGGTTGGGATTCTCTAGATTAGGTTGTGATTGTCTTGATTAGGTTTGGGATTGTCTATATTAATCTGCCCTGTGGGAATGGCTACCCAGGTACTGTCATTATTGTTAATTGATGAGGGAAGACCCCAATTACTGTGGGCAACACTATTCCTCAGGCAACGTTTCTGAATTATATAAGAAAAGAGAAATCCAGCTGAGCAATAAGCATGAATGTGATTTTTTTTCTCTATTCTTGACTACAGATGTGATATAACTGGTTGCTTTGAAGTACTGTTTTGACTTCTGGGCAATCTGGGTAACCTCTAAGTTTTAGCGGAATCCTTTCTTCCTATTCTATGACTGGCATTTTACCACCACAAAATAAAAGAAGCTAGAACACCTTCCTGCTGCATTGCTTTGAAATCCACATTCCCTTGTTCACTTCTGACTCTTGGCTGTTATTCATGAATGAATGTCATTTCCCACTCTCACTTCTCATGCAGGACTCCACAGCACAACCAGACAGTGTTTGCTGCCTAATTAATGTCCTCAAGGAAAATCATGCTTGACTGTAGAGCTGTTATTAAAACTTTGAGAAGATGGAGGACTTTATGTCTAAGTGGAGACCCCATATTCCCAAATGTATAAAGTTACTGTAACACAAATCCAGTAAGCTAGATGGGTAACGGTTCAAAACTAGAATCAGAGGCTCATCAGGTCTAGAATTCTAGCTTACTTGTTGCTTTAAATCATTGTGAAGCCTTGAGGAAGCTACTTCTTGTTCTGCCTTCAGTTTCTAGTAAGTATAATACTGACAGAGTTTTTTTTTGAGGGTGAATAATATTTATTGATTCCACAAACATTGCTTGGAATTTTCTAACATGAGCACTCAGCAAAAGTTGCTAATTAGCTGAGATAATTTGGTGGGCCTCTGATCATCTCCTAATTCCAGCTAATATAGTCGGATCTTGTCTCTTCCTCTGTTCTTATTCTCATACCACATCCTTCTGCTACATTCCTATCTTGATATTTTATTAATTTATCTAATACAGAACAATGCCATTATTACTTTTTGTGATCCCAGTTATATATGAGCTTTGGCCATTTAAATTATTATTCCAAGCAGTTTACCAAGACATTTTACTATAGTAGAACATATTCCTCATTAAATGACATTCCGAAGACAACTGACTATAAGTTTATATAGAGAGAAACATATATATATATATATAATATGTGCATAAGTCTGCTGTGCATATTACATGCTTGCATATACAGTCAGCTATTTCAGGAATCGTGTGCATATTTAATATCTGCAATTGATACATTTTGATGTCTCTTTAAACGTGACTTGCTAATGTTTCACCACAATTTAATTTGTGAGAGGCTGATTTTTGATCAAGGTCACCCACTCAGTGAAAATCGGGACTCTCCCTAGGCTCTCTCTATTCCCTAAAGCCCATCACCTTCTACTGTGTCTGGCCAGTGTCCTGTGTGAGCTCATCTGATCACAATAACCAATCCAGTCAGCCGGGAACAATGGCTATCCCCTTTGCAAGTAAGGTTTTGAGAGGTTGACTTGACTGTGAGCATTAGAACCAGATCAGACTTTCTTTCTTTTATTTTTTTCAGATCAGACTTTCTGCCTTTTGTCATTTGTACAACTGTATACTGTGCTGTTTCGCCTCAAAATAGTCTGTCTTAAGATCCAGGAGAAATACAGGATGATTTGTACTAAAACATCCAACTGAAGGCTGGCTGCAGTTAGAAGAAAAATGCCCCAAGGGAATCTAGCAGGATTCCCAGGAGCATGCCAGCCGTTTAGCTCTGTGCATGGAATACAGAGTTAAGGGGCATTTGCCTCCTAGCATTTATCCTTCCTGTTGATTCATAAGATGCAAATGAAATGGAAATTTTAAAACCGCGTGGGAAAAATTACTTATTTTCAGAGAAAAAAATATAAGAGATCCAACCTCGAATACTGTAAACGCGGGGAGAACTAGACGGAGAGATTCTGGGAGGAAAAAAAAATCACACTCGAAGATGGAGTTTAATAATTTCAAGCACGAATGGAAAGGAATTCGAAGATGACTGTGTGCGCGCTTGCGTGCTCGAGTGTGTGTGTGTGTGTGTGTGTGTGTGTGTGTGTGTGTGTATGCACGAAGCTTTTGCCTGCATACTGGGACACCCCCATCTCCACCCGCAGGTAGCTGGTGCTTCCCAGCCTTTTGAAGACGGAGCTCTGTGGGACTAGTTAGCATTCTCTGCCTGAGTGTGGCTTCTCACAGGGGATGACCCTGTGATGCACGAAAGACTATTTAATGCCCTCGCGAGCTGGTTCACGGACCAGGATTTTATATGCTACCGGCGTAAGAGTTGTAATCCCGCATTCCTGAGTTAGAGCCACTTAGGGCCCCAACAGCTCCACCCCGGTGTTTTAGAGGAAAATATTCTTTCATGCTTTCTGCCTGAACTGAAAGCGGCACGGTTTCCTGATGCGAAGCCTGGGAGGTGGTTCAAGCATTAGCAATCGCCCTAGAAGCCTGCCCATCTGCTGGGTGCCTGGCTTTCTGGAACGGACCAGGAGGAGTTGGCTTTTAACCCGAGTAACTGGGTTTTGTTTTGTAACTTAAAATCGCCTCCTAATTAAAAATAAACATGACACCTTTTTTAAAGGGACATTAGGGAAATCCTTGTGGCGAAGTATAGTATGGTATAAAGTCCTAATTCTCACTGGGAGGGAGATGGGGGGGGCAGAAATATCTTCTGACTTTTTGGTACTGGATACTTGTCTAAATGATCTGCTTTGAGGATGTGCGCGCTAGCTGGGACTAGGGGTAGAGAAGAAAGGCTAATTAGAGAAGTAAGGAAGTGGCTGTTTCCATCTTTTCCACCTCCTTAGTCCTGGTCCAAGAGGACCAAATTTGCTCTCCTCACCCCCGCGGAGCTGCCCCAACAACTCCTCAGAAGCTGAAGGCGGTATCCTCACCGAGGAGAAAAATCTCTAGGAGTGAAGCCAGAGAGCTGGGCTTCCGGATGGAAGAAGATAGCTATGTGACTAGGCGGGGCGGACAGCAGATGGTCGCAGATTGTGTGTCTTGGGGGCGCTGAGAACCCCATGGCAAGAGCCAGTCCACGGCGAATCCAGACGGCTCTGCCGGGGTTCGCAAGCCTGCTCCCTATTGGCGGGTGCGCCCTTGGGAGGCGGAGTCAAGGACAGCCCCGCCCACCCGAGCGCGGGAGTTGGGGGGGGAGCAGGGGCGTCACGCTCTCCTCCCACCCGGGACTGCCAGCTCTGCTCAGTTTCCGACTCGGTCCTGCAGCGCCTCTAGGCTGCGGCTCCGCGCTCCAACCACCTGCTCCTTGCCGCCGCCGGGGAAGCAGGGCGGGAGGGAGGAGCGGGAGGAGGAGGAGGAGACAGGCAGCTTACACACGCCTTCCCGTCCTCCACTCAGAGCAGCCCGAGCCCGCGGCCGCCGCCACTGCTCCAGCTGCCGCCGCTCCAGCCACTGCCGCGGCTGCCACCTGAGGAGACCCACGGTGCGAGCCCAAGGCGCTGCCCCGCCGACCCCTCCGAAGTCCCCGTGACCCGCGGACGGTGCGACCCTCATTACTCTTCTTATCCTCTCCTTGGCAAGAAGAAAAAGTAGCAGAAGATAGCAGCCAAAAAGCACCGCGTCCACCTTGACTGACTACTGAAGCGTCGTCTCCTGGAATACGAGGGTCTCCTGTCCTGGGAGGAGCAGCCAAAGACACTGAGAGAGGGCGTGGAGGGGGAGGAAGGAGTTGCGGATTGCGTGTGGAGGAAAGTTGCGTGTGGCTTAGACCCGACGGCGCAGCGCCACGATCCCCCAGGGACCGTGTGTCTGGAAAAACGCCGCCGTCCCTTTGAGTCGGGACCCACGAGCGAGCGGGCCCCGTGGGCCCGGGGACGACGTCCCCTTCTGCGGCGTGGACTTTGTGGGTGGCCCTCGAGGAGGAGGAGGAATATGGCACCTAAGGTGTCCCCTTCTTGCCGTCTGATTTTCTGCCTCTTGATCTCTGCCGCGGTCCTCAGACCAGGTAAGCAATGGCCTCTGAGCAAGCAGCCCGACCGTCGACCGTCGCTGTTGCTGTGGCCCGGGGGCGGTTCCCTGGGTGACCTGGGGACTGTGCGTCCTAGCGCGTGGTTGAGAAAGTAAGGGAGCCATAAGGCGCGCGGGGACACGGACCTATCCCTGGAAACAGTCACTTGTGTCACACGTTTTAGGCTTGACTGGTCTGTTCAAGTTTGGACAGAGAGAGCTAGCACTGAGAAAAATCTCCAGGAACTTTGGATGAGGCTTAGCTTGAGACTGAGGAGCCCCCAGGATTTGCTGTACTCTCTCCCCCGCAAAGTCCCTCCAGTCTCTGGGTGTCAAAGTCCACGTCACTGAACCCAGGGCAGTTTCCTTTTGCTTGGCTTGAGCTGAAATAACTGCCTGCACTTCGTCATGATAAATCCCCTAGTAACTTCCTCTTGATCATAATGTAAGACCTGAGAGGGAAGATAGGGCAAAGGGAGGACTTTGACTATCTCGGAAAGGAAGGGAAAATTAACACTGAAATAGCAGCTGCATTGTCTGGTGGGTGGTGAGTGTAGGGTTGATGGCAGCCGAGTCACGCAATGTGGACTGTGTTAGCAGGCAGGTTTGTGAGCCCTGTATGAGGGATTTCTTGATTTCCACACCCAGCGATAGCGCCTCAGTTCTCACCATTGAGTCCTCGAAAGAAGACAACAAAATTCCCACCAACCAGAATATCTTGCGGGGAATCCCTTTTCTCACCCTAGGGGACATCCCTAGCCCTGGCGTCCACCAGCTGGCCTGCAGGCTGACACGCCAGAGTCCTGCCCTCTCAATTGCTCCCCTAGTCTCTAGTCCAAGCGGCAGGTACTTTTCCCTGTGGAGCCCTAGATCTAACCGTTTGAAGTTTTGATTTTACACCATTTAGGGGCTAGCTAGGGGTTAAACTACTACTCCCTGTTATTTTGCCTTCTGTCTGCTTCTCTCTCTCTCTCTCTCTCTCTCTCTCTCTCTCTCTCTCTCTCTCTCTTTCTCTTTCTCTCTCTCTCTCTCCTTTCTCTCTCTGCCTCTCTCTCTCCCCTCTCTCCCCTCTCTGTCTCTCTAGTATTAAATCAAAGAGGAGGAAAAACAGGACTCACTTTCTTTCCGCATCTTTGCATCTTTTATTCTTGTACACCCCTTCAGTGTTGGCGAGCTGAAGCCACTGAAGAGGCTTCAAAGGCTAGGAATCTTCCCCAGGAAGGAAGGGAAAGTAAGGAGGCCACAGGAGCCTGAGATCCTCGGGGTTTCGGAGCCGCTACTGGGGGCGGAGGGGGGGAGGGGGGAGTGTGTGTGGGCTGCCTTCTCCATATCTCTATATCAAAGTTGCATTTCAGGGTGAGGTAATGAGCTTACTGATTCTGAGGCTGGGAAAGACCTCAGTGACCAATCTCAGGCTCTGGGGCGGGGACCCTAAAACCTGAGTAGCGCCAGATTTAAGACAGGTAGGGTAGAGTGAAAACATTCAGCAGATGAGCGCCTGGCCTCTCTTATCTTGCACAATGTAGTCTCACTTTTGGGGGGATCCCAGTGTAGGATGGGGGAAGGGCACCTTGGAACCTAGGATAGAGTCAACTAGAGAGCTTGGGGGCCAGTTTGTGAAATGTGACCATCCACACGCCTATCTCCGCTCACTCCAGGTTCCGAGACTGTCACTTACACTCCCACCCCCGGACTGCAACACTCAGCAGTTAACCTTTCATGCGGTCGCGCTGGAATTTATTTTCAGTTGGTCCCGTCGAAAAACAGGTTTTTCTTCACTCGGGACTGCCAAGAGGGGAGAGGTTCCGCTTTCAGACCTGATGGCCTTTCTTTCTGCACCGCAGGCTCCAGTCCAAGTCACCAGCTGTGCGCTTTCCCGCAGGAGCGCGCCTGCTGATCCAGGATCGCAAGCCACAAACCCTTAAATTCATTTTCCCCCAGAATGATAGCGCTGACGTTTTGCAAACTTCTCCATGGAATGTCTGTGTGCTTTCAATGGAGAGATTATGGTTCGAAGGCACGGGGTCTCCCCTAAGTGAGTCCTGGACTGGAAGAGCGCCTCCTGCAGTGTCCTCTGCAGAGAGAAGTCTTGGGAGTGAGGTACTGCCTAGCTTCATCCTTGGGACTCATATTCCTGGCCACCTCATTTCTGGAGCAGTTAGAACAGTATGTGTCAGGTGCCAGGGGACAGACGCTGCTCCTCCAGGTCTTTTGACTTGTCGCTACCGCAGTCGTCACCCATATGGGTTAGGCCTCTTGTACAATCTGTTTTGAAGGTAGAGGGAGGCAAGAGTTCCAGCAACAAAATTTGAATATGATAAAGGCATTGAAGTGTGTGCTCAGCATCCTAGGTAGCCAAAATCTCATTATTCTTGCAGAAAGAGCGTCAGCCTGTGGTGACATTTTGTACTGCTTTAAGGAAAGCTTTCCCTGGTTGTTTGCAAGGAGGTGTGGCATGGCAGTTAACTGTTTCTTCTCTCCAGTCAGCTGAGCACAACCCTCCCTGGGATTTTTTTCATTTCTCAGGATACAAAGGCTCACTGTAAGACTTAAGGACACAAAAAACGGTGGGGTACCTCGTTTACCAGTTTATTTCATCAGGTCTTTGGGGGGGAGGAGCCATTGAAATCACCTCCTTTTAGAACATTCACACTAAATTATTAAAATGTATCAATTTTGCAACCATACACTCCTTTATAAGCACTATATGCTGTTGTTTATGTGATTTATTTAATCAAATAGCAATTTACAACGTAATGGAGTACTGCTTGCAACAGATTGCTTTTCTAGGCCTGGCTCAAAACCTATATCTCCATTCGGGCACTCAAACATGACAAGAAACATTTTGGGGTGTCAGCTTTCTTCTATGTAAAGTTAAAATTGGGGGGGGGGCGCATAGAATCTGTTCCTTGAGATTTCCTCCAGTTCAGACACTGTTTCTTGAATTGAGGTAAAAACATCTGAACTGACAGAATCATTTTCCAATAAAGTGTTTATTATATTCTCATTCTGGGCAAACTTCATATGAATTGTATTGCTAGAAAGGTTTCAGTGTGTATCCCAATTACTAACTTTCTCCCTCTATAAATTCATGAGAATGTGTTGCTCTTATTCTTCCAGGACCAATTAGGACAATCAAAACAAAATGAGATGTGTGTGTGGGTGGTGGTGGTGGTGCTGGTGGTGGTGGTTCATCTCATTCAGTCAGGAGACGAGAAAGATTTTAGACCATGGGAAACCTGCTGGAATAGCAATCTGCCTCACTCTTAACTGCATGTGTAGTTCTGGAATTAGGCATAAGCCAACTGGTACTAAAATGCTCATGTAACAGAACGTGTTCTTCTAACCTTAATGGTACTCATGATATAGGGAATAGAACACACCAAAATCTTCATGTCATTTTAAGCTATAGAAATCCAAGCTATTTTGCATTGCTAATTCCCAACTTTTCTGACATTTTAGGATATTTGAGCTTACTTTTTTTGTGATAGAAATTCACATGTGAATGTATGTATAGCATTGACTTGTGAAGTAGGCAGTCAACAAGAGGCTATTCAGTAGTCTTAAGCACTATTTTTATTGAAGCTGCTATTCAGAGAACAATTTCTTACCTCTTGCTTCCAAGAATGCAGTGACCTTGAGATCTACTGCTCTGCCCCTGTTTGTTTCCCATCCACAATTTTTTCCTTTTATATAATCCATGGTTCCGATTATAATGAGATTAATCCTTCCACAGAAATTTATTTTGGAAAATTTTAGCAGTAAGAGGTGATAGATTAAAACTTTAATATATTGTTCACAAAATATTTTTGATTTAGTCCACTTAGTTATCCCTTTATTGTTTTATTAAAAGAGACCAAAATGCTTTTTTCCTTTATCTTAGTTCCCTTCTCATGTCCCCAATTCTCATGCTATTAAATTTAGATCTTATTGAAACTGAGTGCTGAGTTGCAAGCATGTTTTCATGTGAAATCGCAGTATTTTAAGATAGCATTTTGAATGCTTTGTGAGCATCACACCTTCTAGTCCAGACATACCTCTTCTGTTCTGACCATTTGTTTAGCATCAAATATCAAAGAGCCCTGTAACCCAAATAGACGCAGCCCATTTGAATCCAAGAATATAGAGGGGAGCCACTCAGGCTCCCCACTTTAAAAGCAAAAGTGCATCTATACCTTTGTACGGACATTAGAATCAGTACCTTGAAAGTGTTACTTTTGTTTTCCCTTGTCAAGATGTCACACAGCTCCACGCCGTTGCGGGGACAAGACTTTTGTGACGCACAAAGATTACATCATTCACTGAAATAACAAAACCTACCAAGAATATTTTCTTGGGAGTGGTGATAAATTAATGTTTGTTGATTATTGCTTTCAAATTACAGCTTATTTTATTTTCAATGAGAACTAAAAGGAATGAAAATGTGTTCATTTCTACTTTTATTTACTTTCTTTTTGAGGAGAATTTTTCTTTCCCTATGGAGAACAAAGTGAAATTTGAATGCATATATATGTATATATATATATATATATATATATATATATATATATATATATATATATACATTCTGTGCTCAAGAAGAGGCTGTTGCATGCTATATACAAAGCTGTAGTCTACAATTATTCAAGTATTCTTACTATATGTAAAGTGCTACATATTTCTAGAGTTATAAATATTTTCATTTAGCTAATTATGTAAATGACAAATCTCACTTTTTTACTTTTTGTTGTTCACTAGAGTAGTATACATTTTAGAAAGAACTAGTTCAAAAATGTTGTGATATTTAGTCATTGTTTTATCGTAACTTATTATCATTGCCCATTTTTGTAGTGTATGTTCCAAGAATGAAATTAGCTTTTAATGATTCTTCTTATTTATCTAGTCAGTTCTCAATTACCCATTGCATCAGTAGGAAAATCAGAGTTGCAGGCAGTGCATACCAGTTCTAATTAAAGGATTATTTAATGTGACTTTAAGTTGAGTTAGTTACTTAATGAACATACCTGTATCTTGTCTTCTAAGGGTTGATTGTATTTAAAAATAATGAAATCAAACCACATGAAGAATAGATGGTTCCAAAATTGAGTGTCTAACTTCTGCCATTGGTTTCTCCTTTCTCATCTCTGTTATCTATGGCTCTCCAAAAAGTGTGGTGAATTCTTGGTCAAAGTAAGACTATAAGACTAAAACATCATCAGATGTAATTAAGTTTTAGAATCTTTTCAGATAGAAATACCGTAGGCTCTTGACAGTTACAAGGCAAGCATCCTACGACCATACTATTTCATCTGATCTTCTAATTTGTCCAGTCACATGTCAGTCACTTAGATGGACAAAATCATACTTTCCAGATTGTGTAAGATTTTCCCTTCCCTAAGTGACCCTTTCTTAGCAAACTTCTTCCATTATTTTATATGAGTTCCTATGTATAAATAAAGAGGCGGTTCCTTTTTCTTGATATAAACTGGATTAGCAACTTGGTAGATTGATTCCCCAAAGGCTATTTGCATACCTGCTCTTAGTAAACACAGCAGAACTTTCAGTGGAGTTCAAAGCCGTTTTAAGGAGTGGCAACCAATAATGTGAAATTTATAAATACCAGAGCGAAATTGAATTAAAAGAGGTTTATAATTACTTTATTGTGATGATATAAACGGAGACGTTATCTAAGTTTGTTTTAGGACATTAACTGCCATTCCAGTTCAACATTTTGAGAACATAAATCTCAAAGATCTCTCACTTCACAAATCAGTATAAAGAGACTTTTCTTCTGTGCTGAGAATCAAACCAAGTGCTTTTCACGGTGTGTACAAGCACTGTCCCACTGACTTATTATGCGAAACCTGATAGAAACAGATTTTTATCCAGATAGAAACAGATTTTTTTATTCTTGTGAGTATGTAGATTTCAGGATTCTAGGCTCTCTCATTCAAACTATAACTACTTAAATGTAACATCTGCCTTTATAGAAAATCATCATTGCAATAACCAAACTACGTTTTGACATTTTCCTTCCCCAGTACTTATCTGTGCTTGGCCTTTGCCCTTTTGTATCAAGATATGTGTTATTTGTCTCTTATTGGACATGAACCTTTACAATATCACATAACTTCATCTACTGATCCTTCAGTCCTACAAAGGGTTTGACACCTGTAAGCTGATTTTTTGCACAAAATACATATACAGAGATTTGTATGTAGCATCATACAAATCACCCCCTACTCAGGAGTTAACAAATTTCTCTTCCTAAAGAACTTGGAATTAAGGGTATAGTATTGCTCTCTGAGAACTAAACTAGGAAACATAACCATATTGAAAGAACAGTTGCCTGAGGGAGCAAAAGGAAACCATGAAGGCACAGCAGCCCTCTCGGCATGCAGTCACCCAGTGCTCTCCAGGTAGTGGTTGTTACACACCTATAGTGTGCTTCGTGAGAGCTCCTTGTCGTGAATGTTTAGTTACCATTCAGTGTTACTGAGATTGATAATTCATTACTAGTAGGGTAACCATGCCTCCTGGTGGAACCAAGGCAGGATGGACATAGAGTATGCTTGAGGTTCTACTGGGTATGATAATTGACTGATTGATTGACTGTTCGATTTGATTCATTTTTAATGGCACTGTCTCAGATTTTATCCCACTTCTTTTTTTTTTAACCATAATGCATTAGTACATGGACTGTTGAAGTTAGAAAGAGTCACTCAAAATTTTTGTGTCTTTGTTTTCTTATTTGTGCTGGTGGGAATCAGACCTCAGGCCCTATGCATACCAGGGAACTGCTTTAACTTTCAACTTCAGACTCCTCCCTTTGGTTTCTGGAATGAAGTTTGAACATCAAGTTATATGAACCATATGCTCCATTTTGGGTGTTGCATATCCTCCAAAGGATTGTGTGTGAAAGACTTTGTCCCCAGGATGGCAGCACTGGTAAGTGATGGTATTTTGGAAAAAGAGGCCTAGTATGAGGCCCTTTAATTACTGAAGGCACTAATATGGAGTAGTTTTCTACCCAAACCTTTGCTTTCTTTTCTTCTCCCTGGCTCAAGATGTAGACAATTTGTTCTGTGGCATACTCCTGTCATGAAGTACTGTGTCAACACAGATCAAAAATAATGGAGCCAACTGAATTCCAACTAGAACCTTCTGAACTGAGATTCAAAACCTTTTCTCTTTGTAAGTTAATTATATCAAGTATTTTATTATAATAGCAGAGAACTGACTAGCAGAACATAATTATTATTATCTGCTCTGTCTATATGTTTACCTTACTGTACTTAACTATAAAAAATACATTTCTCATCCTAAAAAAATTTTCATATTCCTAACAGTTTAAAATTTAAATGTCAGTTATAGTGTAATTTTACCAAGGGATCTGAGCTTGATTCTTGTAGAGCACAAGAAAGACAGAGTTATAGCCTATTACTGTAGTGAGTTTGCTCACCTAGATCCATAGTAAAAAAAAAAAAGGAATGAGGCAAAAGAAAGTGTGTGTGTGTGTGTGTTTGTGTGTGTAAGAGAGAGAGTCAGAGAGACAGACAGAGAGAGACACATGCATACACAGGGACTTACCAGTGTCTTCCCTTAGAAGTAATTTCTTACTCCTAAAATCATAACCTATAGAATGGGAAGATGGAAAGTTTCAAGTGGGAGAGAGGAGACTGAGACCCAGATTCATGCTTTGGAATGGCATAGAGTATTGTGGGACCTATAAGTAAAGAATTTGTTACCAGTCAATGGGCACATTGTTGGCCAATCCAAATTTAAAATTCATAGCTACTCAACATATATAGCATTCAGTAACTGCCGAGTCCTCAGACTGCACAACAAAGCGCTGTGCTTTGAGAGGAGGAAGTGGACCAATATCTAGGAGGCTATCTCTCCAGCACTGGGTTCTTTGCGGAGCAGAAACTTGGCCAAAGTATGTAACTAGAGCAAGGGAGGATTGCTAGGTGTGTCAAAGAATAAAGAACAGCTTACGTGACAACAGTTGGGTCTGGTTGGGGTTAGGATAAACTTGGAAATGGTTTAGAAGTGGTACCTGAGGCACGGGCTAAGGAGGAGCCAAGCAAAAACAATAGGATCAGAGAATGGAAGGATTAAGGAGACTGGCAGGGGTGTGGTGGTGTTGGGGGGTGTAGAGGGGTGAGGGATGTGGCTCTGACAGGAGAGAAGTTGTATCTGTTCCGTTTTAGTGAAATAAAACAAGCTCTGAAGTTGTGAGAGACCCTGGGGGATTCTAGACATTTCTTCAGACTTTCCTGCAACCTGATAATTTGCTTGCCAGTGTGAGGCTCAGAAAACCCGTTTCATCCAACTACTCACACAGTGGCAGATTTTTGCGCATACACTCCCCTCCTTTAGGAGGAGTGAGGACTCATTATATCCACATTTTTGCAATTTTCCTTTTTCTTATGAACACAGTTTAGAGATGAAGAAACTCTGTCATATCAACACATTTGCTCCACCTCTCCTAAAACTAACAATAAGTATGAATTTACTTATATTGAGTCATTGTGATGAACATTTTGTCACTTTTGAAAATATTGCTATTCCCATATTTTTATTGTAAATAGAGCAACAGACATTCTTCTATGGGCTGTTTTCCATATGAACAATTATGTTGGAAGGAAGATATTTTGAAAGTGAAATTACTGAGTTATTTAATACTTTCATTATTTAAAGAGAGATTCTAAAATTATATTTCAAAAAACATGCTCCTTCTATAATTGTGTTATTGCCATATAACAAAAATAAAAAAATTGATTTAATATAATCAAAAGATACTGGAAAATAAAGTTATGAGTAATGAACATACATAAACAATATACATATAGAGACCTGAAGTTACAAATACATTTGTGCTGACTTCATTGTACACAGATGGAGCCAAAATTGATGATGGAAAGTGTTGCAAGGAACTGCTTGTTCCTCCTGGCCGCCTAGAACTGAAATAATCACACAGAAACTATTAATTAAATCACTGCTTGCTTGGCCCATTAGCTGTAGCTTCTTATTGGCTAACTCTTACATCTTAATTTAACCCATTTCTATTAATCTGCATATCACCACAAGGTCGTGGCCTACCAGCAAGGTTTTAGCACATCTACCTCTGGCAGCGGATCCATGGTGTCTCTCTGACACTTTCCTTCTCCCAGGATTCAGTTCTGTCTTCCCCACCTACCTAAGTTCCGCTCTACCAACAGGCCAAGGCATTTTCTTTATTCATTAACCAAGAAAAGCAACACACAGACAGAAGGACCTCCGACACCAGGAAACCTGACTCAGATGAGTTTTTAAAATTATTGTTCTTTATATATAACTTTACAATTAACTTATAGAATACCTAACTTTTAGAACATCAGCTGTAGTTGGTAGCAATGTTTTCTTTTATTTACAGATTGGCTGGCTTGAAAGTAGATTTAGAGGAAGCCATATGTGTGCCTTGAAAGAATTTGACATTGCTTTTCCTTAAGCAAGTGTTCATTATACTTGTGTTCATTCACTGAAGGTACAGCACACACTGTGGGTGGTCTAACTAACGCCATTTGCAATGCCCAGACAGGAGATCTTACTGAGCAAATTTCAGGTAGTTTTAAGTAAATCATATTTTGAACAGTACTTCCAGCAATTCTGTGGATCAGGGTCATCATTTTTATTTTTTTGTTCATGCTGAAAAACAGCATTCTTTACAAACACTAAAGAGGTTAATATGTGTAAACACATTTCACCCTGTAATTTTTGTACCTATTAAGAAAAGTCAGAGTGAAATATATTTCATGATTATTTTTTTCATAGAAAAAGGCATAGCAGTCTATATTTGGAAAGTTTCCACCAAGAATATGCTGAAGATAACAATTTTAAACCAAACAAAATTATGTTCACAGAGGAGTTAAGATGTAGTTTCGAACTTTTTCTGCTTGTTATTTATGTTTTTATATTATAGTTATTAGTTGGTGTGCTCATTCGTGTGTGTGTGTGTGTGTATGTGTGTGTGTGTGTGTGTGTGTGTGTGTGTGTGCCCACAGCTGGAGGATGGAAGTCACAGGATGACTTGCTGGAGTCTATTCTTTCCCTGTGCTTTTTGGGTCTTGCCAATCAAGACCAAAAAAAAAAAAAAATCAGATTATTGGGATTGAATGAAAACACCTTTGTTCCAAGAACCATCTCACTGGCCCTTACTTTGGTTGTAAATGTTCAAGTGTGTGACAGTGTACTTTACTCTGAAGACATTTCTTCTATCTACTGATAGAGCTGACTATATATATATATGTGTGTGTGTGTGTGTGTGTGTGTGTGTGTGTGTGTGTGTGTGTGTGGTTTTTTGAGACAGGATTTCTCTGTGTAGCCCTGATTGCCCTGGAATTCACTTTGTAGACCAGTCTGGCCTTTAACTCAAAGATCTGCCTGCATCTCTTGAGTGCTGGGATTAAAGATGTGAGCTATCACTACCCAGATAACTTTTTTATATTTTTATAGAGCTAACCAGGATTCTTCATAGCATAGTATTTTTTGATATCAGATCAAGGAGAAAAATAGAATAAATTTTTACATTTATCCTTGTATATAACCTGTTTGACTTAGCTTCTGTGGATGGTAACCTAGTTCTCAAATATGTTATTTAAGCAATGCCTGTTTAGTGCAAAATTCAATCATGTGTCTTATTATGCTAAAATATAAAATAAGTATCTGTTTATGAAGCAGACTATGACTCAATTATTTTCCCTTTGCTGATAATAAATGTCCCCCATAAAAATGGTAAAATAGAGGGAGAAGGAGGGGGCAATTGAGAGTCTCAGGATTGACCCAAAATGTTGAGAGGTAAATCATTAGAACTCTAGAACTCCTTAAACAACAGCTTCCTCTTGTAGGTTGTATGAAACACACTTGGTGTTAAAACCCATTCTGTACTTGCAACAGTCATGACTCATGGCTTCCAGACTGAACGTCACCTAAAGAACTCGAGAACGGCAGCTGTGCACAGGTGTTTTTGCCATTTTATTGTTTTGTTTTTTGTATCAGGTAGTTTCCCAGCATTTTTCTGTTTTTTTCATTGTAAGTTGAGGATGATAGTTATTAACTTTATTTGATGTGGCTGTTCAAGAATGTATTGAGGTACTTAAAAACTATGCATTTTAAAACTCCATTAGTTAATAAGTTTTGCTGTGTACAGCAAATTATCAGAGGAAATTACCACAGGTAGTAGATAACAAAGGTATAGTAATGCATGAAGATGGAGTTTATTCCCATTGACAAAAATAGTGCATGTCTTTGTAATAATCTGTGATAAATATTAAAGTAAAATATATTTACCTGACTAGTAGACAACGTATGTTTTTCTAATTTTCTGGATTTCTACAACAAAATGGCATACACTCATAATGCTTGCTTCCTTATTTTCTCAAACACTTCCTTAATTCACACAGATATAGCCGTATTTTCACTCTGCTCATTTCATGGTGTCTTCCATTCTAGGTTAGAATGTCAGAATGTGACTTCTGAGCTGTGAAACTCATGTCTCTATGCTTTACTATCCCAGCTCAGTGGGCCAGTGGCTTTACCCCATCTCCGAAAGAGCCCATGCCCTGAGGATGTGTGTCTTAAAATGAGGGCCACAGGAGTGTTGCCAGGAATGAGAAATCATTACTACACATAAACCTCACTCAGTGTTGTGTGTGTTAGAGCATATGGTCTTAATAAAGGTGACTATTATTTATATATTTTATTTTTAAACTTTCCCCTCCAAATATAATTAATATGCTTCCATTGGTAGAGAGAAGAGGAACCGCAGATTCTTTAAAATTAGGAAACTGCCAGTTCTAGTGTCTGTCCACTCCACAGATGAAAGTGCAGCCCAGTGACGTGACTATAAAAGGAACTGAAGGAAACAGACATGGTGTGACTTCTCCTGAATGCCCTTCTAACCTCCCTATAATCAAATCCTGTCTGTTGCCGTGGCTCAAATCGTGCTGCTGCCTGCTTACAATACAGTCAGGGCAAATGTGAGCTTTTAACCTAGCCCTTGCGGTTCTTATGATTTTCATTCACAGTCTTCCTTGGAACCCATTCTGGAGCTATAGTTTTAAATATGCCATGCTCTTCCATTCTCTGGGTTGCTTACACACATGTCTCTGACCTCTGTCTTATACTACCAAACTCTCTCCTCCTGTCCTCCCACACACCCTCCTTTAACGGAATTAGCTGTGTTTCCATCTTTAGTCTACCTCCAAAGACTTCCCCCAGAGCTCCCTGAGGCTCCTGTCCTGTGCAGCTCCAAAACTCATTTCATTAATTCTTGTTGTTTATTTATTCTTACTTCTCTTTTTTTCAAGAGTCTTCCTTTTCCTGGAGACAGGGACAATGACATAATAATCTTTCTCTCTTCAGTGTATTCTGATTTATATTTCCCTGGTACCTGTACCACTGTGTAATTGAATTAGTCAAAATTTCAATTCTTTATAATAAAGGAGACATAATTTTAGAGGCTTACACTTATTTACTTAGAGGAGAACTCATGTATCATGGCACACATGGAGTCCAGAGAACAACAGGGAAAAATCAGTTTTTTTCTTTCCATCATCTGGGTCCTCAATATGGAATTTGGATCATCAGGCTGGGTGGCACAATCTTTTACCAGCTGAGCCATCCCACAGGATTAGAAGCACATTTTAAATAACAAAGTATATTCTAATATGAATACAAAATAACTGTAAATGGAACAGTTTTCATTTTCTTTTAGAATTTAGAACATTTAAAAACAACTTCTTTTAAAACATATGCACTACTTTTGTCCAAGCACTTGTGAGACAGGGGCAGGCAGATGTCTAATCGTTAGAAGCCAACCTGGTCTACAGATTTTCAGGTGAGCCAGCACTACATAGTGAGACCCTGTTTCAAACAAATAATTAATAAAATAAAATAAGAGCAAAATCATTGCCCTAGTCTACCTGAGGCATGCAAATGAAGTGGAAAAACAAATGAAACATTTTTCTAATTGTTTTCAAGTATCAATACAGATTAACATAAAATAAAGTAGTTCTATAACTGGGAAACAGTCCTGAAAACTGTCTTCTATTTTGCATAGTCTATACACTAATATGGGGTCATCTATGTCTGTAGGTTTCTGAAGACAAATTAACTGTACTTCTGTTTCCAATTAGTAGCACATGCTCAAAATTGGCAATGAATGGTTGGTATTATTTCTATTATTTTAAGTTTTAGCTTATATTCTCTTTCTGTGTGTGTGTCTCTCTGTCTCTCTGTGTGTGTATCTGTGTACATAGACAGTGTAAAAGCCTCTGAGGATGACTTTCTGGAGTAAAAGATTTCATTAGCAGATTAATCAGTCACTTAGGCACATAACACATATCACTATTAATGCTTTTCAAATACATTTCGATAAAACAGTTGGAAAAATTTTGATGTTATAGTTTGCAAATGAATTGTAATGATGACTAGTCAACAACTTTCAGAAAACACCCAAAGTTGGGAATACTGGGTAATTCTTACAGTCCCAGCACCGGTAAGGCTGAGGAAGGAGATCAGGTACAAAGCTTGTTTGGGATAGGTGGTGGGGTCTTGTCTCCACAAAAAGATATTTGATTTTTACTGCACAATAACCTTAGATCTGGCAGGAAGGATAGGTGGGCAAAGGCTGCTGCCACCAGGACTGTCTGGTTAGGACAGTTGCCTTTATCTACTCTGAGTTAGCTGTGCAGTGGCTCAGGTATTTCTTCCTGCCAAGTTGGGTACAGGCTCCATTTCTGAGAATTATTCCTAAATTGTTGGAGGTACGCCACTTGTTTCACTCCCGGCTGCTCAATCCCAAAATAATCACACAGAAACTATATTAATTAAATCACTGCTTGACCCATTAGCTCTAGTTTCTTATTGGCTAACTCTTACATCTTAATTTAACCAATTTCTAGTAATCTGTGTATCGCCACGTGGCTGCGGTTTACCAGCTAAAGTTCTGGTGTCTGTGTCCAGCGGGGCTACCTAGCTTCTCTTTAACTCCTTCTTCTTTCTCCCAGCATTCGGTTTATTTTTCCCTGCCTTGCTCTGTTCCCCTATTAGCTCTGCTATAGGCCCAAAGCAGTTTCTTTATTCATTAATGGTAATCAAGCACACAGAGGGAAATCCCACATCAGTAAGTAGCACTTAATTAAATCCATTCTCATGAGTTTAGAACATTACTCCTCACACTGAATTTTTGTCCAGCTTTTCCCCCCTCTGTAACCTATATCCTTATCTCTTTCCTCTATTTCCCATGATTCCTATCACTAGACTTTAGACCCTGCTTCCTCACAGGCCTGTAATCCCAGAGCAAACATCTGTCTCTGTTTTCTGGCGAATGGTGGATTTTTCTTTTCAAACTCAAAGTTTCGTGAAACTTGAATTGTATTCTTTACTACTAAGCTAAGCACACGTGGGAGCACACTTGTGGGCACATATGTGTAAGCACACTGTGGACTCAGTCATACGGAAAGGACAGGAAGAAACTGATATCGTTTTTTGCTCTGTCACGCTCAGCAACATCTCCGATTTAGAAAGCTTTCATTCCAGACGCTTTCCTTTAACTCCAAAGCAAGCAAAGGTAGTCTGAACAAATTACCTAAGCAGCATTATTTTTCCAGTGTTAAATCTGCCTGCACTTAAAGTCATATTAATTCATGATTGTTCAAGCTGATGAAGTATTATAGTTTCCTTCTTATTTGCACCATAGTTAACTTTCTAAAATAGACGTTCGATGATTTCTCCATGAGTAGATAGGATAACATGGGAGTAATTCATGTTTTCCACAGTGGTAGGTCATAGTCACTCAAGCTATTTTCAAATGAGACTATTACAGGAATGTTAGGTGGAAAGAAAAATTAAAAAAGAGTCCTTTCTGTTCACACATACAGATACACACACACACACACACAAATATAGAAAAGGAGGGAAAAAAAGAATGAAACCTTCAAACAAAACTCAAATTCTTGAAATGTAAGATCTTCTTTTGTTTACCTCTTGGTTGTTTATTCTGCATTCTGAAAATATTGCCCAACCTGTTAGCTTTTGTTCATTTGTAAGTTCCAGGGTACTGAATCTCCTAAAGACTTAACTGCATAACTAGTGTGCATATTCAACAACCACAAATCCATATTATCAAATAGCATTTCTTTACAAATAATAAAATGAAAAACTTAGAAAACTGACCTTATGATAACATCCCATGCACCTCATTGCTCAGTGACTTAGCATCTAAAGTGAGAGTTGGTCACTGCAGCATCTGTAAAGGTTCAGGGTCATAGTTGTTCCTGGGCTACTGAGTGTCTGATGATGAAGTGACGTGGAAGATTGGAGAGGGAACGGAAGGCTTGGCCTTAGTTCTCTATGGGAGTTGGGTTAGTCACTATGTATTTTGCTTCTGTAAGTATTCCCTCGTTCAATGGTTATATTAGACTGCTGCATGGTTGGCTCTCTTCCATGACAATTGTGTGATTTTGATCACTGCCATATAGAAATAATCACTTCATCATCTCTGTTCCGTATTATTTGTGCATTATTTGTCCTCATAACTATGCATTATTAAGAGCTAACCATGTAACACTTTGCAGATTGAGATCCCCAGTGATAGTGGACCGTAAATAAAATAATTGAAACATTGAAATAAAAAATATGATACAAGCAGAGTGTGAAATTAGGTTAGACAAGGAACAGAGTAAGCTTTCCCCTATGCCTTGCTAAAACTAGGTTTCTTTTATGATTGCCTTTTTTTTTCTGTTTAAGAGAAGGGCTTGTTATGCAGCTGAAAGCTGGTCTGGACAGTCCTCTTTCACAGTGCTTTAGAGTTGCATTTACTGACATGCACCTCTAACTCTTGCTAAAGAAACTTTTCCTATGACTGTAGTATAGTGCTTTATTGAATGCAGTATGGTTTACTTGAAGTTGAAAAAAAAATTGTAATTGACTTGCAAAGAAAGAACACAACTGATTGATTAAACATTCAGAATACGTGTCTGTAAGGAAAGAGACCTGGAGAAGAAAGGATCAGTGGCTGCTAACATATAAAAGGCACGTGGTTGCTCAAAGCAGAAGCTAGTCCCTTCACTTAGTTTGTTGTTTTTCAAAGAAAGATCAGGCACCATTATATATGATAAAAAAGCAAGAACAACGGATTACAATTTCTAATTCTGCAGATTTTTCTTGGATTTTGAGCCATTGAACCTAAATCCTTGTGACTACAGAAATATTTGCTTAAGAAAACTTATTTTGAATGAAGAAACCATGCATTTCTTGCTTGTTCTTTTGATCTATAGAGTGAGCTCATTTCTAACTTAATGATTATATTACAAATGGTTTTCACCACCACACCCTATGGATCTCTGACTATTGAAGGTTTAAACTCAAGAGGCTTCACGGTCAAATGTTTTCTTTTTATTTATTTATTTATTTATTTATTTATTTATTTATTTATTAAGGATTTCTGCCTCCTCCCCGCAACCGCCTCCCATTTCCCTCCCCCTCCCCCGATCAAGTCACCCTCCCTAATCTGCTCTAAGAGCAATCAGGGTTCCCTGACCTGTGGGAAGCCCAAGGACGGCCCACCTCTATCCAGGTCTCCTAAGGTGAGCATCCAAACTGCCTAGGCTCCCCCAAAGCCAGTACGTGCAGTAGGATCAAAAACCCACTGCGAAATGTTTTCTAAAGAAAGGGATGAAGAAGGTGTGAAGTTGATTGGGGGTAGAAGTGGGGAGGTTCTGGAAGGAGTTCTGGGAGTTAAAACAGTCAACGGTATATGTTGTATGAAAAAACATTTTCAATAAAAAAATAAGACTTACTTAATATGAATGAAATGACTTTATTAAAGATTGTATAAAAGAAAAGAAAAAGAAAAAAATTAAAACAAGTTACATAATTTGGCAGATCCCCATGCTGCCTCTAGGTTTCTTTTCTTATCTGCAGAGGAAAGAATAATAGCAATTACTGGAGACTTTTGTTGAAAGAACGGGGTGAGATAATGTTTGGAAAGTGATTAGCAAAGTAAACACAAACAGGACAAGCCTGGGAATGCTGGCTATTGTTGGTTTTGCTTCTATTGTTATTAACATCTTAAGGAGAATTTTTTAGTATAATAGGCCTTCTAAAGAGAGGTTAGATATTCAATGTGCTCAACCATAATAGAAAAAGAGGGGATCCATGCAAGGTAGAAAATTTTATTGTCATAATTTTGTTTGTCTTTATTTACTAAGATATTTAAAAGTAAGAAAAGCAGAGTGGCAGAATTATGTGCATATATTTGGTGATACTAAACAAAGAATGAAACACATTCATAAACAAATTCATTACATGTTTCTTGCTCATACTCACCCAAATGGTTATCTCTGTAAAAGATACCTGGGAATAGCTAGCGATCATTTTTCACTCTAAAATCTTTCATATGATCATAGTATTTCATTGTTTATTATTTAAACTGCTAATATAAACAATATTGTAAAGGTACTACCACCAAAACTGTAGACAGATATATTGTCTCTAGTACTAATGAACTTAATGTGAATTAAGAAACCAGGACACAAAAGTAGATATGATTTTTTAAAGATTTGGTGACAACTGTACACCTTTTTGTTTGTTAATTCTTTTTCCTTCCTTTCTTAAGATATGTGATAAGATTCTGACTTATAATAAACTTACAGACAGAATTAAAGTGATTCTCCATTTTTATTGTATTCAGGTATCAGTCACGTAAGATGAGGTTGCTTAGATTGTTTTTTGGTTGATGGGTTAAATGATTTGTGCATAAACATTTAACTGACAAAACATCACCAAATTGTGAACAGTAGAGCCCAGATATATTAATGTAAGTCTATATGCTATGGTACGAAAAGGACTTGAGAGAAAACTGAGGAAACACGGATTCAAGCTTCACTATCCTTGACTTCTGAGGCTGGAAGCAGATCACGCTTTGTGGAGGACATTATTTTACATGTTTCTGTCACACTATTTCTAGAGAATTTTTCCTTCAGTTCATGCAGTCTTAATTATTAGACTTTGATCAAATCAATTAGTAGATGGTGTATGCTTACACTCACTTAACAATTCTCTAATCAATTGAATTCTGATAATTCCTGATGTAAGTAAAATTACTTAATATTGTTTAATCGTGTGCCTAACTTAAGATATTCTGAGAGCCAGTGTTTGAGAGACATTGTTTACAATAAACTATATTACACATCAAGATACATTGTCCAGGTTTGGGCTTATTTGCTTTCCAGTACCTTCTAGAACTGTATTTCTACATTATAAACAAAAACACACAGAAAATCATAACATCTAAAAATAAAAGAAACCTACTATTCATTTCCATAGGAAATATGACTTTCAATTTAGATTATTCAAATCACAATCATAAGTTCATTCAGATATAGGCAATCACTAATTAGGAGGAAAAGACAATACTAACATTATTATTGTTGTAATAATTTTCTGTTGAGTTTGATAACTTGCCCTTCAAAAGTGTAGCAAGCTTAAGGGTTTTCAAGAATACTCCTCACCACAGTGGATATAGAAAAAAAATGTAATTATTTCAAAGTTTAGCTATCTATAGTATAAAATATTTCTGTTATTCTAAGTTGCTGCTTAAAACATGGAAAATATTATGCCTCTCTTCTTTGCTGGAGATTCACTGGAACAGTGTCACTGAGCTAAATACCATGACATCTAGAAAGTCTCAGAACAACAGTGTTGATTTTCATTTATTTTAAATTCACATGAAATATTTGCATAACGCACAGAATTCAGAGAGGCTCCACCGTGCCTCGGTCTCTGCATGGCTATTGTCTCTGATCTTGTAGAAACAGCACTCATGAAATGATTCTCAGATGATAGGCTTTTGGAGTAATGGCTTCATAGTTTTAGAATATATTTTGGGATTAAGAATTCCAAATTGTCCTGGTTTCTGATCCTTCTTTTGTGTCTGACATTTTGTTCACAGGTAGGAAAAAGCTAATTTAAAAGCTATTAGACATTAAAATATATGTCAACATGTTTATAAAGAAACAACTAAGAAGCAGAACAAAAAAGATATCAGAAAGAAAGATAATAAAATTAAGACAAGGTGTAAACTTGTACTTTTTAAAATTTAAAAATGCAGCTAACACCTGCAGGGAAGTAAACCACAATCCTGGATTATTTTAATTGACCTCACTCATCAAGTGTTGAAGCAGGACTGATTTGAGTTCAAAAAAAAAAAAAACAAAAAAAAATAAATAAATAAACTTTCAGTTTATGAGCTGAATGGCATGTGTCCCCAGGCCTTATGAGTCTGTCCAAATCACAAAACAAGTCTAACTACTACTAGGGCAAATGGTGCATGTGTTTTTACGAAAGAGATCAGTTCATTTCTCAAGAGTTCCGAGCCAGTAGCCAGCTTTTGTGCTCTAAGTAAATACTACGATAAGAGGTTACATGGAAAACAAACAGGTGAGAGAATTCGGATTTAGTTCTTAGATAAATGAAGCCACTCTAAAGTACAGAGTATTGGGGCAGTAGCTTGGCTGTGCTTTGTTCCATTCTTTTTATCCATGACTGCCCATGATGCATGTCTCATTTCCTGTGTGTTGACACCTGAGATCGTGTTACACAAAATGGATGTGGGGTGGGAGGGAGCTGAGGTCAGCTTAGGTGTCCTAAGGCTTGTGTCTGCTCCAGTCTGGAAAACACTGCCCCACAGTTCCGGATAAATACCCACTGCCCACACTTCTCTCAGTCTGCCCTTTCCCCTTCAGCTCGTCCCTGGGCAGGTCTCCACCTTGCTGTAATAGTTTACATTGACTGAGGTGTCAGAGATTCCCTGAGACTCCTCCCTTCCATGCTGATTTGTAGACCTGAATTTAAGAGAAAATTTTGGAGCTTGTCAGTACAATGAGGAATACTGAGAACTCAAGAACAATCGCAGAGGGTTTTTGATCCTACTGCACGTACTGGCTTTGGGGGAGCCTAGGCAGTTTGGATGCTCACCTTAGGAGACCTGGATAGAGGTGGGCGGTCCTTGGGCTTCCCACAGGTCAGGGAACCCTGATTGCTCTTAGAGCAGATTAGGGAGGGTGACTTGATGGGGGAGGGGGAGGGAAATGGGAGGCGGTTGCGGGGAGGAGGCAGAAATCCTTAATAAATAAATAAATTAAAAAAAATTACAAAAAAAATAAATAAATAAAATCCTACTGCACGTACTGGCTTTGTGGGAGCCTAGGCAGTTTGGATGTTCACCTTACTAGACCTGGAAGGAGGTAGGAGGTCCTTGGACTCCCCACAGGGCAGGGAACCCTGACTGCTCTTTGGGCTGATGAGAGAGGGGGAGTTGATTGGGGGAGGAGGAGGGAAATGGGAGGTGGTGGCGGGGGGGAGACAGGAATCTTTAATAAATAAATAAATAATAAAAAAATAAATGAAAAACAAAACAGAAATGAGGCATATATCAAATTCCTCACGGCACAGATGGAAATAATGTTCCATAGTTTAGAATTACAGAGTATCCTCTTAGAACGACGCTTCCAGAGCTTCTGCAGCCACGTCTAGATTCACTGTCAAAACAAAATTGGTTTTAGGTAATACCGTACCTTTCCCACTTTATATCAACTTTATACCAACTGCTGCTATATACAAATTGCATCAAGCTATTCCCTACATCATGGAAAATTATTAGTGCAGTTTACAGATGTAGCCAACTGTCTCTGCTGAACCCCTCACAATGGCCTTGCTTTATAAAGTGGCACTTTTTCTTAATGCAGAAAATAGGCTTTTCGTAACTGGTGAAGTAAATATGAACTTATATTATTTACCATGTTCCACAGAGATCTTTCCTAATTTGTCACCATAGTTATGTTAATGAAAAACATATAAGTGAGAGAAGCTATAGAAGGTAGAAGGCTGCCTAGTGACCGAATCAGAAATGAGGGCAGGAGCAGCGTCAGCTTCCTCTTCCCCCCCTCTTAGAATTCATTCTTTATCTATCAGTTGTCTATATATTTATCTTCTATTTTTCTGTGTACAATCCTTTCTTGATCATAAAGGAAAATGACAGCTATTCATACTTAAATTTAATTGGCTTTTTTCGTTGTTGTTGTCACTCAAAACAGTAACCAACCTGTTTTTGGCTAATTCTGATTTTAAATTCACAGGGAAAGGATTCTCATTGACTCAGCTTGACTCAGGTGTGTCAGGTAAGACCAATGAACTGGGAATGAAGCAGGGACAGTTGGGTAGCTTTCTACAAAAGTCCAAGGAAAGCTCAAGAGAGAATCTGGAGAAAGACTGGCAAGGCAAGAAGCTTAACTGACAGTTGTGAGGCAGCCCCTGAGTAGGACTGCTGTGCTGGATAAAATGAGTAAGACTAAGGTCTGCTTTGAAGATGTTCAGGAGAGCAGCAGCTCAAGAAACTTCTGGAGTATACTACAGCAGAGAACAGGGCGCAGCAGGGTTTCGATTAAGTAGCTAGGTGATTTTGTACTTATGCAATATTTAAAAGATAAAAAAAATGTCTGGGGTGAAAATGAGGCAAGTGGCTAGCAAAAGGGGAGGAAGAGAATTTAAATGAGTGAAGCCCGGTTAAGTCTGAAAGGGAGGCAAAAACATGCTGTACAGTGGTTGTGGGCTTAATCCGCAGAGACAGAATCAAAGACAAAGAACACAGAGTCCAAATAGCAATGTTAAGTTAAATTCTCCCGTGGAAGACATGACAATGCTTTGGATAATCACCTGTAGTATCAAGTCGGACTAAAATTAAGTGAGACCACAGCGTCTTCCTTCTCCAAGCCTCACCTGGTGTCCGTTCCTTTTCCTTTGTCGTTTGCCCACATGTAATTTTATTCTAACTGCAAGTAAAAAATCATTTAGATTGAACGTTTTAGAACAGCTGAAAAATATGGTGCCAATGAAATTTATTTGCTAGTACACCAAAATACCAACAATGATTTGGAATACCTCATGAGACTGACAGTACTAAGAATGTATTTTGAGCAACTACTGCAATTCAGCCAACGTGCTGGATAGGTTGCTTCTGTCCAGAGATGAGCGAAGAATATATATATATATATATATATATATATATATATATATATATATATATTTACCTTATAATGTGTTAGTCTGATGGTTCTCAAACCTGGACATACATTAGAATGACCACAGAGCTTGTTCAAATGGACTTTTTGGTCCAATCCCTAGAGTTCCCATTCACTATTTCTGGCTTCGAGGTGGGGAATTTGCATTTCTAGAATTGTCCATGTGCTGCAGATAAGACTCGTCCTGGGCACATTGGGAGAGCAGCTGTGTGAGGAGGCACAGACTCTAGTTGACTCTTCACTAGTCAAAGCACACTATGAAGCACACCTGTCTAGTTATTGCCACTAAGAGAGGACATTTTCTATAAATCCAGTCTCATATCTGTGTATTGTTTAGCTGTATAACTTAACAAAATTATCGATAACAAGGTCAAATAAATACAGTGTTCAAAGACGAAGGCTCCCAGTTTACTCAGTAAAAATATTTCATCAGCTTTTCGGCCTCATTTCTAATTTAGCTGTTGCTTTAATTTAACATAAAACTTTTCCTTCTGGTCTTTGGTAAACATCCGGTCTTCGATAATCTTTGAAATGGGATGCCCAGTGGTTCATTTATTGCAATAATTAAGATGGATAACAGCGTGCCTGCTGAAATGACTGCACTTGTGTTCAGTGTGTAAATTGTGTCCCTGCTATGAAAGCCTCTTTTACTGCTTCTGCCCTCGTCCAGTCCCTTGCATTCTAAGCCATTAGCCACAGCATGTTTTGGAAAGGTATTTATAAAGAAGTTGGTCACATTTACCAAATTTTGATAATTATTAATTCATGTCTTCAATTTCTTTTAGTACTGAGGATTTCCTCTCAAGTTCATTCTGCCAAAGGGACAGGGTGGAAAAAAGAAAAGCCTTCTAGGATTTGTAAGCCTATTTTTTATTTTAAAATCTTCCTACTTTTGGCTTGTTCCAGTTTTCATCTCTTCAGTTTATGACTCTTATGTGACTATGGGCAGTTTACTCTCAGTACGTACAAGTGCAATGCCAAATGTGGATTTCTTATACGATTCTGAAAGCCCATTAAAATGGAGATAGCAAAAGACTTGAAAAAATACTGCTTGCACTTGCCACCTTTTTTATTTCAAAACTCTATGTACTTCAAGCTCTAAAAAAGTTATTCAGATAAATGGACATTAGTCAGGTCATGTTTGCACCCATCACTGCATTCAGAATATTTCAGTTAATATGTGTTTGCTTTTCCAATTTAGCTTCAACGGAAATTGAACTCCTGTTGCCCACCTGTTTTAGGGTAGTTCATTGTTACCTTTACAGTATTTTTTCGTTTTAAATATTGTAGATCTGAAAAAATAAATTATACTCCAGAAGTTGTCAGAGTGGTATTCGTTAGTATCTATGTCAATAGCCTGCTGAAATAATTTAATAACTGAGTAAGGACTGTCCACAGGCAAAACAAGCTCACAGTCGCATAGGCACGCTCTTATTAACCTGCTTATGCTCATGGTCTGCGATCCTTCAAATGTCTTATTGGGTTTCACTAGGAAAACAAACAATAAACCTAATGGAATAAGCCAAAGACTATACTGAGTTAATGTCTGTAGTAAATATTTTTATCATCTTTATGATTTAGTGTTATATCTTGATAGATTTATGATTTTAGGCTAATTTCTTAGGTTGTCTTTTCCTAATGACCCAAACAGTAAGGAAAAAAAAAACCTGTCTTCCCTGGAAAATATAAACGAGCTGCTTATACAAAGACAACAAGACTTACTCTGTTTGCCAAACTTTGGCTCTTTTTCAGCATTCTCCGTGGGCCTGAGAACACAGAGCTCTCTCACTTACTAATGGCTAAAATTAACTTGCTTATCAGACAGCCTGCATTCCTTTGTGTGAAAACTGCTCTGAAGAGGAGCTGGATTTGTCCTTGATCTCCTCACCCTCCTTCTCATTGCCACTACTTCTCTGTCAATGACTTGTTACTATCTTTATTTTTATTTATCTACTAGTATTGCAGTGCCAGGAATAGAAGGCAAAGCCTGGCCCATTGTAAAATTACTCTGCAATTAAAAGAACCCCAACCTGTTTTGTCTTTCTTTTTTATGATGATTTTGCATGTTACTCCGTTTTAAATTGTAGCAACTGACAGGAGTAGCTACAATATTCTGTATAAGGTAATAAAACACTTTGCAGGCAAACTTAAATAATCAAAAGAAGAATGGGAAAGCAAATATTCCTATTTCAAATCCTCAATACTGTGATGGAGTTACCACTTTTGGAGATATTTGAGAGCTTTTATTCTGCCACTATAAAACAGATTTTTTTATTTTCTTTCTAATTAGGCTTTCAAAACTGCCTTTGCAGTTCAAGTATCTAAATATTCTAGATGTCATTTTATTTACGAATAGCAAATTAAAGTATATAATATTTATGTCTATACATATTGCTTCTACATAAAATGTATATTGTATATACACACATATATAAAACAATACATACATATACAGATACTTTGGTGAATTTTAAATTTTACTTGGCATCTTAAAGTAGTCTAAAATAATAGAATGCTCTGACACAATGTATCATTTACACTTCTATAATGAGTTTATTAATATCCCTTTGTAACATACATTTGAAACTATGATACAGAAGTAAGAAGAATGTTGAAAAGATCTTAGCCATGTTATGGAGTTGAGCAAAAGGCTCTTGGAATATATACAGAGGGAAAGAATCAATCCTAAACAGATCTGAAGAACTCTTCAAGTGAAGGTTTCTATGTAATGGGGTTGAAGTTTCCATGGTCAAGTGAAAAAACTAATTTACTTATTTTTGATATCTTAGGTAAACCAGTGACCAGTTTTTGCTCTAACTACCTAGTCATGTGTATTTGACCAAATATCACTAGTCAATTAAGTAATAATCCCTAGGTCTAGGACTCTGCCTTTTGTACTTTTTGGAAACTTTTCCACAGACTCTTAGTGTAGCTATGATTAAGAACCACTGCTTAAATGAGACGAATAGAGAAACAGTAATGACTGTGTGATCCTGTGATGGGAGTAATGACAAAAGTCATCGAAACCAAGTGACTGTAATAAGACTTGGGAATTTTACGAGATTTCCCCATTATACCAAAGGCAAGTAAGAAACTTCAGTTAGATTATCCAATGACTACATGTATACTCAGTGGAAATTTTTGTTGTTATTGAGAAATATGTCAAAAATTGTCACACTAAGACTTCCCTGTCCTAAGCATGAGTAACTATTATGTCATACATTGCCAGTGGGAAGTGTATGAATGCTATGAATTCAGGCCAGATCAATACGTTTAATAATTTATTTTTAGAGAAGTTTTAGGGTTCACAGCAAGTTGTAATGGATGGCACAAGGGATCATCATGTACCACTTTCCCTACCTTACTGCTGAGACCCTTCACTGCCAGTTTCCCTCCCCAGAATGCTATGAATGCTACAGCTCAGCATATGTACCTGCCAGAATTGATAGTTTAGATTGGAAGATTTTCTGGGTGTAGGAAGTGCATAATCACATTGATATTTATTTTTAAAATAGAGGTAACCACATGATTTTGAATTTGATATTGGTAACCTTAAAATACTGCATTTATTGTATCTTAATAGTCACCTTTGGATGTTATGGGGGCACCTTAACAGTGAGTGGGCTATACCACTGGCAGGTTCGGTCTCTAAGATTGTCAATCTGGGTCACCCAGAATTAACACAATGAGAAACACTGGTTGGGCAGGCTGGGAGAAAAATCACAAAGATGTGCGGTCTAGTTGAGAAAGGAGGAAGAGTCTAATGTGGCATTCCCTATAAAACTCCTCAGAGGATTAGTTGGTTCAAAATTAATGGGAACATAAGAATTTTTGTCCACTTAGTGTGTTAGTGTTACCTGTGTGCAGAGGAGGGCAATGCATGTGTGTTTGCCCACCCAAAGTATTGATATCAGGCTCTGCTAACTTGGAATGCTATCAATAGTGGTGTTAATTCACTAATAAATATAAATGTTGACCCCTGTATTCTGTTTGCCTGTCAGAGGCAGGTAGGCTTCAATTGACATAACAACATCTTAGCAACGCCTAGACTGAGAAATCTAATTACATTTTGGCTACTGTTAAACTGCCTTATCTCCATGCTTTAGGCACTTCGTGTATGAAAAAATGGTAGGCGAAAGCCTCCTTCACCCAAGGGCTTTCCACAAGGAACAAATCCTAAAAATGATTATTGGGCACTTTAAAGTTCAAATGGTTATGAAAAGTTAATTATTTTTTCACTATTCCACTGACATTTGTACATGAGGAAAACCCAATATTTTTCATTATAGAATTGCTAATGGAATTTAACATTTTGTTTATCACTACAATTCTCAGTACTCATGTACCCTTCTTCTCCTAACTCAATATTAGAGTTAGTTATCATCATACAATATTGAATGATATTTTTGTTATATAAGCTTTCAAATATTCATGTTAATGGAAAACCTTAATGCATATCTTACAAGACATCAGCCTGTCAGAGAGCGATCTCAGGAAGGGAAAGGACCAGAGACCCAGAGTCCCCGATCTGAATAAATATATTGCAGTATTTTTGTCAAGTGGCTAATTTTTTTTAAAGATTTAGGGATCTAGGATAACCCAGCTGAACTAACTATGTCATTAAGAGGAAGTGAGAGTACTAAGGAGGCATTTCCCAGTTCCACAAGACATTTCAAATTCCAGTTCAGTTGGATGCCCCAATTACTAGAAGAAAATGCATTAGCCCGAGTATAAATAAAGGCACGAGCAGCAGAAGTAGCAGCAATGGTAGTAGTAAGCCAATACCAGGAGCAGAGCCTTCGGTAGCAGTCACAGACCACAGAGACATAAGCAACATAGTGACTACAATTGGACAAGGAGAAATAATAGCAGAGACAAAAGAAGAAATGGATATGATCTATTGATGATTAATGGTGTGCCAGGCATCATGCAAAGATGTCTTTATGATATAATTCCTTTAATTATCAGAATGGTTTCTGTATCATGAAACTCTTCATTTTAGGAAATATTTTCATACAGAACCTATTTTACCAAAAAACATGAGTAAAAAACCCATGGGGAAATGTATGCTACTTATAGTTTAGAGGCGCCAGCTAGTCACTTGACTGGGGCTGATCAGACCCCAGTCTTTGTTGTCTTTAAAGGTTCTCTTGTCATCTGTCAGCAGAGAGCTTCTGAGGCTAAAGAGAAGAACATAGTTTTGGTTTTGAGCCTAGCTTTTAACAGCTAAGCCATAAATGTTATCTAAATAAAATTAAAGAAAAGAGCAAAGAACATAGAGATTGCTATGTGTTACAGGTTTGAAAAACCAACAGAGGAGAGAGATAAAAGTCAAAATGAAAGAGCTAAAATGAAATACAGTAATTTTCTACTCAACAGTAAAATTTAATGATCCATAGTCATTTGATTGAATGTATGTAAATATTAATTCTGTGGCATGGATTATGTTTTAAAAAAGTACAAACTGTGATTTAGATTTGGACTTTTAAAAATCCCATATTTTTTCTTTTCCATCTGGGATGACTGACAATCTGCAGCACTACCTTCTTCAGAGGGAAAGTGACTTACATATGGGCTAGAAGTCAGTATGAGCACAAAGCAAATGATGCATGTATTTCATTCAGAAACTTTTCCTACTTCAACATGCTGGCAAAACATTAAGAGAGTATGTGAATAAAAGTCTGAAATATATATATGGATATATGATAGCTCTGCTTTGTTTCTTCCTTTGTAAAATATGTATAAAGATAGCTCAGTGCTCTATTGATGAAGTCAATTCATTGTTAACTGTTTCATAGAGTGAATGATGTGTGATATGCATCAATGAAGGTCGTATTTTAAATGAACCTCTGATAGCAATATTTTACAGTTTAGGCTAAGAATTGTCTAGACAGTATAAAGGAATACATCTATCCAATGTTTCTTTCTAGCATTAATTTCTGCCTGGGTTGACTAGTGAATACAGATATGAAATTGTTTTGCCATCTTTATATGCATTTGCATATTATTCCAATCTTGCAGACCTGCAGGGCTGTGTGGTAGTTTAAAATGTGTCAATTCTATAGTCAAATATATAATTTTTATTTTCTTCTCTAGTAGTTAATAGGAAGTTGAAAATATCACTTAATCCATCTATAGCCTTACTGTCCTCTGTAATATGAGAGAATTGATGGTTATCTGCTATGTTTCATATAATTAAGAGTAAAACCAAGTCAGCAATCTCTGTGATTAACACAGAGCAGGCTTGCCATTGACTAAGGAACATGTCCACAGTTTTTCTTTATTGCAATGTATATTTGATCATCATAGGACTCCTAGTAATTATAATCTTTTGTTGCAGGAAAGCAAAAGGAAACATGAATTGAATTCAATATGCACATTACTTTTTAAAGAAAATTTGTAATGATTGAGAAGGGTAATGGCCTAGTAATTAAGGTGTTAATGTACTTAGGCCTAAGATGGACTAGTCATGCCCTAGAATGTCATTCATACAATATTATTTAGTTCAATTTAGAATTTTTAATGCCTACCTTATGCAAAGCACCATGCCCAATTTAGGCAAGGGGAGAAGAAATATAAATAGATTAGGCATAGTTCTGGTGACTTATAACACAATTGTTAACAGAAACAGAGTCATAGACAAATGCCTTTGAAGAAACACATATGAAGTTAAAAGAGAAAGATTTGCTCTAAGTGGGATGAGTCGGGCAACCCCTGGTACAGCTGGAATGGGAAAAAACTGCTCTAGGGTTTAGTACACTCTAGGAAAAAAATTCAATTCAATTTAGACCTGAGGATGCATAGCACATTTTCAGGGAAGTTAATTTCAATATACTTTTGTACAACTTTATTTGTGAGGTGGTGTTTCTGTAGAAAAATCAGATGTCAGTGTATAGAGGCATATTATTTGTGTTTTAATAAATAAGATTTGCCTGAAGATCAGAGGGCAAAGCAGCCACACTAGTCAGCCATACAGGCCAGGGAGTGATGGCACACACCTTTAATCCCAGGACTCAGGAGACAGAGAGGGAGGAATCTCTGAGTTCAAGGCCACCCTGGGCTACACAGGAGCTATCCAGAAACAGATCCACGCGTTTGTGTTTCACATCTTTAATCCAGTGTTTGGGAGTCACACACTTTAATCACAGCACTAGGGAAGTGGAGACAGAAGCGAAATGGCTGGGCAGAGAGAGCAGTATAAAGAGGAAGAAACAGGAGCTCACTGGAGTGTGGAGTCTGAGGATTCCTGGAGACAGCATCTCTCCCTTTTGGTCTGAAGATTTGGTAGAGGTAAAAGGTCTCTCGTGTGGTTGACTGCTTTACTTTTCAGATCTTCAGCTTGAACCCTATATCGGTCTCTATCGGTCTCTGGGTTTGGTTTTTTTTTTTTTTAATTTGGGCTACATCAGTGCAGCGATAGACAAATACAACAGAGTTATAATTACAATGAAGGTGGATTTGAATTTTCTTTGGATATATAAGGAACACATCAAATTTCCCGAAGCAAAGGAATGAAGAGATCTAATGTTTATGTGAGAGAGATGTCTATGATGCTAGTGTGTCATGTGTGCATAGAATGCATTTGGAGGGATAACACAGTAGTAGGTACTAGAAGATGACTGTTCTAAAAAGTCTACTAATGTGTCTTTATCACTGCAGCAAAGCTATAACGAACATAAAACATTTGCCATTCATTTATAAGATTACTTAAAGTGAAAAAAGTCTCAAAAGAGAAAACAGACAAAAAAAAAATAAAACTGGGTTCTAAGAAGATGTATAGTTCTATCAAATATAAGGGGTTGTAGTAAAATAAAAACTAATTTATATACAGACACTTTAATTCAAAATGCCCACCCTTATGGTTTTAATAGAGAACACATAAATGTTTGCATGGCTGTCCAATCCATGGCTTTGGGGTTAGTCAGCAGGTTGCTTTCTTACAGAATAAAGCTATTACTGGAAAAAATGTCAGTTTCCTATGTCAGAGCTAGTTCCGGGGAACTTGCTATCAGTGCTTGTTGTCTATCTTTAACTATACACAGTTTCTGGTTTCCTTTTATTTACTTCCAAACACAGGCTGAGGAGTGTGTATAGAATTTTCTGATTTTAGGACAACAGCGTTTTGTACTTCATACTTCATTTTTTGGAAAATTTTCATCTTACCTAAAGAATCCTTATTTCCTGACCAAAGTGAAGACCCGTGATTTAGGCTCCCTGGAACTGAACATGGTTGGTCATGTTGTTGTTGGTTGGTTGGTTTTTACCTTTGTTGTGTCTCTGGCCTTGGAAATTTATGGTTGCACTTCCTCAGAACACTATAAGAGCTGCACTTCTGTCTAGGCCACATGTGATGAGCATGTTGAGACACCTAACTTGCTCTCATTGAATAAACTTGGTAAAAATATCACTGGCTGCATCTTATGCTCTCTCTGGAGAGCTGTACAGCATTTTCAGGATCTCAGTCATGCAAGATAGCACTTTATAGAACAGCTGGCAGTATGTGAAAGCCATAACTGGCGTTGGTGCCCTGTCTGTGACTTCTGTCCTTCAAAATGTCCTTGCTACTTTTTTCACTGAGGAATAAATTACTTGGACTATCTTGGAGTGACTTTTAGAACACTACCAGAACTCTTGGACATCTTCAAGCACTGTGACATTTTGTTTCTCCTTAATGTTTTCTTTCATACATTCTATCCAGCTGGCATTGTCTTATAGTAGCTCTGTGATATTGATAGAGCTACATACATTTCAATTCTTACTTATTCCATTAACAAAATTGAGAGAGAGTAATGAAAAATTAGATCAGAGGTTATATTAAAATGAATTTTCATATATAGATATGAATATAGTTTATCTTGGATTATATATAATTGTAACATATAAAATTATATATGTTTTATTAAAAGGTATAACTGTATATAATACATATATAATTTGTTCAATAATCAGTTGTTTATTGAGGCAGATTCTCTCATGGAATCAGAGGCCTGCCATTTCCATCTAGTTTAGCTCTCAAGAATGCTTGTCTCTGCCTTCAAGTTCTGGGATCATAGATGTCTACCAGATATGTCTGGCTTGTTAAGTGGATACAGGGGATTCAAACTTTAGTCTTCATGCCTGTCCAGCAAGTGCTTTATTCAATGAGCTATATCCTCAGTCTCATGTAACCGTTTTTTGTTTGTTTTAGCGTATGTGTTTGTTTGTTTAATCGTGAGATTATAATTTAGCTGCTTTGACCTTCCCTTCCCTCTCTCCAGGCCCTCCTATAAACACTTTTCAGTTCTCCTTCCAATTTATGACCTCCTTTTTCATCAATTATTATTGCATGCATTTATTTCTAAATGTAACCCGTTGCAGTCAATAAGATTAATTGCATGCATGATTTCAGTGGTGATTGTTTGGCACTAGAAAATTAACCAACTGATGAATTGGTGTGGTCTTCCCTAGTGAGGAGTCCCTTTCCTGCTCCTAGCTTTACTCAGTTGCCTATAGTTGTTGGAGTGGAGTTGATGTCCCATGGTCTTTTTGCTATCCAGTTCGGCAGACTCATAAAAAAAAAAAAACACACAATTGTTTTTCTGTTAGCTATCTGGAAAGGCAGGTAGACCACCATCCTACAGTCTTTAGGCCAGGGTTTTGCGATGTATTACAATCTGATCTGACCTTGAATTTATCCTCCTCCTGACTTAACCTTGTGAGAGCTGGTAATGCAGCCGTGCAGTAGTGCATCAGGGTAGAGCAGTCTCCTGAATTATTTTCCCCTTGTTTCCACCCACCGTATCGTACAGACAGTCATCCAGATAATTCTGCTTATTCTTCTCCTCACTACCACTCGCATCTCATTTGCTTTGTTTGTTTATGCTGTCATCACTCCAAGGTCAAACTACAATCAAATCATTTCTTGAATTAACTGCTCTGTTATCTAGTTCGTCCCTCCATGTTTCTCTTTCATGATTTATAAGTAATAGATCATAATATTTTCAGAAAGAGTTTAGAAAATTTAAATCTGATGATGTTACATCTTGCTTAACATGTTTTCTGTAGCCTCCTACCTCTAGTTTAAAGTCTAGAATTATTGACCCCATTTATATTAAAACCCTGGCACTTCTTTCTCTTGGCTTAATTTCTTATTGTTCACTTGCTCTTTACCACCTTGGTCCCCAGGGATGAGTTTTTGTGAACTTGCTTGATTTCCTCCCAGAGTCACCCGGCCCTCTCACACAATGCCTCTGCCCACCTCACTTGAGCCTGGGAGGCATCATTGAGTCTCTAGCTCATCAGGAGTGTGAGGATGCACAGATGTGAGCTTGTTCCATTTTGACTGGAGTTCAGAGAGTTTGAGCTTATTTTTGCTCTTTCAAAGTTGTTCACAACAGGTGTGGCTATAAACTAGAAACCCTGACTTGGGGTGTGGCTACTTGATGTTTTGGACATTAAGATGGCCCATAGAGGTGGATCCACTCCACCCCCACCAAAGGTCAGAGAATTCAAGCCTATTCCTGGTCCTTCATTTTAAAATAGGAGGTTTGACATAGGGAGTGGCTGCCTACAGGATACTTGGTCTGGGTGTGTTCACTGCACATTCTGCCCCAAACATCAAATGCTTTACTCAGGAAATAGTGGCTTAATGTCTCCAGTATTGAAGGTCTGATTGACCTTTCTGTCATAGTAAAGCAGTCTTTTGACTTCTTCCTCCCTTTTGTATTAGGGAATAAAAGTCTGTGAAAGTTAAACATGGGCAGATCCAGTATGCAGTATTCACTAGTTGTCCTCCCAGTACTACCCTGTTCCTCTCTGTTTATTTCTTATCTCTGTTCCTCCTACCTAACATTTCTAATCCACATGCCTCTACCCTGGAATGTATGAATCCATTTTGTCCGGACTACAGCAGAAGTCACCACACACACACACACACAAATGTGGCTTGTGAAGCAGAAGGTCTAGTAATGTTTTCTGAAGTTTTTCTGATAACTCCCATGCTCCGAATCTCAACCAACCCTGCTACCCTATTGTTATGTCCTATGGCATTTTATAGTATAACACCACAAACACTGTGTTGCACTTCCTATTTCAACATGGGATATTTTTTAAATTGTTTCTAAGACCTTTGAAGTCAGAGACAATTTCACTTTTTTTTTTTTTACCAATTTGGTCTGAATATAAAATATGGCTGAAATTTAGTATAAAATCGTTATATTCAGAGGAGTATGATTATTGAGTTAACTGGATGGATGTTAATAAAAAAGATTAAATTCTCTTTTCAGACCCCCATCTCAAATATTGGCTTGACCACTTCCTTATTCTGCTACCTTGAAAGTGTTTGTTAGTCTGTTTGTTTTTTCTTCTATCAGGAAATAGTGAAACAATTGTACTTGGTGTAATGGTAAAAATAAAACGGCACCTTTCCCCAAGGGGCAGCAGTGGGCAGCACACCATGAGGGGCAGCGGATCCCAGGCACAAAGCTGCCTGGTAGGTGAGAGACCTGGGGGTCAGTCAGTCCCATGAGGAGCCCTGTAGGCTGAAAGACAGAGACGGATGTACACGCTGTGCAGAGAAAGTGTTTATTTATTTAGTGGGTATGGAGGAAAAAGGGAAAGAGGGGAAGGGGGAAGAGCAGAAGAAGGCAGAGAGAGAGAGAGAGAGAGAGAGAGAGAGAGAGAGAGAGAGAGAGAGAGAAACAGAGAAGGGGGAGAGAGGAGAGAAGAGAAACTACCTCTTCGGGAGAGAGATTTAAAAAAAAGTAGGAAAGCTAGCAGACTAGAAGCTGAAGGAAGATTTTCTTGCCTTGGTAGACAGGGGAGGGAGTGGGCGGGACGTGTCTCTTAAAGGAACAGGACAGACTATTACACTTGGTTCATAGTCATTGTGAGAGTTAAGTGGGTAAGCATGCAAATCAGTTAACATTTTCAGAATGTGCTTTCTATAAATGTTACTTCTTCTTTTTGCCATTTATATGCATGGTTGTTCTGCTGACATGCTGTCATTTTGACCGCGGTGAAAAGAATCCTTTTATCACATTACGTATCCTCTTTCAACAAGTAGATTATCGTTTTTTTTCCCTTTTGCCAGTGTTTGAAAGTCTGTTAATGAGTCAGTTTAGTATTGGAGAAATTATTATCATGTTTCTCTTGAGGGATAGTTTTTGTTGTTGTTTGTAATGGTTCACAGAAATAGTTGACCTAATGGTTAAATGTACCAAAATATAGTCATTTTGCTGCTGTGCAGGGCCTGACTGTGTACTGCATTTGTGCTGACTCAGACTTCAAACTGTGCTTCATTCTGACATCCTATTACTATGTAGCCATGCGCCTTCTTCCGCACACAGTTCTTTAAATTCATCTCATGTGCTCACCACTGTAAATCCTGCATGGTTTTAAAATGTCTCTAACTTGTCTTTTTAAAGGTAAGACCCAGCATAATGAAGTTGAAGGGGTTGTCCTTCGTTGTAATACTAAAATGCAATCTTTACTAGCTGTCCATTTTTAAATGAGTTTTCACTTTCATACATGGGGTACTTTGTGTGTTAGCTAGCTGTTGTTTAAGAATGTAAATGTACAAAAGGCATTGAAGTTAATTCTCTGTTCAGAAATAGCAGAGAGGTTGTACTTCTTGAACCCACAGTCAAGCAAAGGTGCCTCTTTTTGTCAGCTTGCACTCTCTACCATGAGATTAAAAAGAAAAGAAATTTAATGAGAGATCACATTTGTTCCACCAATCCAAGTGTCCTGAGGCAGCAGACTGCTATGGTGAGGGACTGGACCATTTTTTTTTTTGCAAGTTTGTGGTTCTATTTGTTTTGTTTTGCTAAGTTAATTTGGTGTCTTACAGCTCATCTTCCTCATAATGTGAGGGGGATCTAGCATTTTAAGGCTAACCCCAGAATACAAATGAAGGATTAAAAGTTGTGTATTTTAAAAAAGAATATAATCACAATAAAATCCAATATTGCTACTGTATTTAATCTTAACTTCACCTTCTTCTGCTCCCTATATTTAGTATAGAAAGAGAGCTGCTAGTCACAGTTGGAATTTTCCCTGGGCTCTGTGTTCCTAGACACCAAAGTATAAGACCTTCTGTTTTTGTTTTTGCTTTTCTCAGGTACCATTTATCCATTTATTCTGATCATTGTTCCTACAAATATAACTCCTTTATTCATTTCCTTACCAAAATTTTCTTGAACAGTTGATACCTTCTGTTCAGATCGAATCCCAGAACATGTATTGGGTCTCTGAGTTCTGTAATTACTGAAGAGATAATTATTACTTTGCATAAAATTGTAGCGTATCTTTATATACAAAATAAATTTCCCATCATTTTTCTTTGAAAGGGGGTACAATGTGACTTTATAGTTTAAAGTTGCTGTTCCTTACTGAATTCCTGGAAATTGCAGTAAGGTCAAGATCACTGAGTTCAAGAAAAACCTGCAGCAGCTATGATTTCTGAGTCACATTCAAATTGATGCCACTTATTTTCATGGAGGTATTTGAGTAAACATCATAATAAGACCAGACTTTATAAGGGATGGTTGTTAGACATGTAAACCAAGAGTGAGGACCAGGGAGGCACTGATAATCCTGTAACACAAATGGGTAGAAAAAGAATTATGTCCAGAGTGGGTATCACTGCTTTCAGCTCAATGGCTGGCAAGGCCATGTCCTTATCTGCATTATCCAGACTATAATAAGTCAATGACGTTTCCTCATTCATTTTCATAGAGAAAGTCGAGAGGCAAATAAGGAAATGAGTATAAAGTGTCAGATTTTGTTAAGTCTTAAAATAGATAATAATGAAATTTCCTACAGGATTTTTTTTTAGAATAGAAAACTAGAAATTATAAGTCCCAATGGAATCTTATTTTCTAGTTGAAATGTCTGTTTCTAATATGAGTTAGCAGTATATTGTGTCCAAATCTAGAAAATGGATGTAAAAATTCAATTTCTCTAGCCAAAATAGTAATAATAATAATAATAATATAATAACAATAGTGATAATTAAGAATATTTGATGTCAACAGCTATGTTTCAACACAGTCAAATAGTGAGCACAGAACTCAAGGTCATTCCTCCAAATGAACTTCGCCTTTCAAATTCAGCTATATGTCTGACACAACTCATAGATTCAATGTTATCGACATGAATAATGACAATAGATGAGTTTAAAAGGAGACAAAGTCTTTAAGTATGTGTGGGCAAAAACGTATCTACTGTTCCAGAGTTGTTATAGAATTTTAGGCAGAAAGATTAGCAGCCATGCAACTGCTAATTGTGTTTTACTAATTACTAAAAGGCAAGTTTACCATAGAGAGAGTTGCCTTGTTTCACACCTTAGAAGGAATTCTCTGGGGGTTTTCCATTTCTTTCTCTTCTTTCTTTCGTTTCTTTCATGTTTCATTTTCAATTTTATTTATATTCACTTTTCATTCATATAAGTAAGTTGAAATTACTTCCAAAAATAAAACTTATGTTGAAAATGTATTTTAAATATAAGACAAGAGAAAAATATCAGAAATAATTTAAAAAGAAAGTAGGCACTTTTAAACCAGGCATATGCATGAGGTAGTACCTGTTAATACAAAATACCTTGTGAAGTAACATCAAATAGTAGGGAGGAATTTGGTACTGTCACAAAATAAGATTCTATAACAAATACAAGCTACTTAGCCCCCAGGCTTCTCAACAAAGTCATGTCTAAAGCAGGGACAATAGAACATGCTTTAATATTAGAACAATAGTTACAAAAAAAAACAAGTATGGACATCATCTTATATTACTTCCTACACATAAAAGCACTTATAATGTTCTGTCTACTTTCCTTACATTACTCTGAACCCAAACAAAAGAGAATAATGAGCTGCTTATGCAACTTCCATTTTTAAAAATATAATAGTGTTCATTTGAAGACACACTTGTTTATAAGACTTAGAGAAATGGGATAAACATAGATTTATCTGCAGCTTGACATAGAGGTAGATTCTTTAAGTAATCATATTTATTTTGATTTCCCATAACAACTGCAGCAGAGTCCATTAGCATGTAACTGATTTTGAGTTATGTTTATAAATAGCTAAACTGAATTTCCTACATAATTTTGGTGATCTGTCTTAATGGAAGTAAAAAGGTCTAATGTGAACTCCATAGACAAAGTGGAATGTCAGTAAGTTCTTTGATAAGAATTATGGTACCTCCTCATCTTTAATTTCTAAGAAAATTTTCATTTCCCTGAGGCTGAGGAGATGGCTCAGGGATTGCTGCACAGGCAGAAAGAAGGGCCTGAGTTCTGTCCCAGCACCCATAGATAAATCACCTGCAGTAACATGCACTTGTCATCTCAGCACTAGGGAGGCAGAGCCAGGAGTCCTGGGGACTGCTGACTAGCTAGTCTAGCACATAATTGATGACCATTAGATTTAGTGAGAAATTCATTCTCAAAAAATGGAACTGGACTATTGATTGATGAACACACTAGGTCCTGAATCCTGGGCAGTATGTGTGCAAGCACACATTTGCATACACACATGTACCTGCAACACCCTTATATACGTCAACACACAAACACACTCACAGACACGCACACACATACACTATAGATTAAGAAACAAATGAAGTCAGTATAGTCATTTTAATGGAGAACTGAAGAGTCAAAACGTGAAGAGTCAGAGGGAAAGCTCATAATTTTTTGTGATTGTCTTTGTCAGGTATCAGCTTCGTTTACAATGGCATGGATAGGAATAGCTAGAGTGTAATGCTTCCTAAGAGTCACAGATATGCCCTTATCACACAAACAATAGAAAACAGATACATAGAAGAAACACTACCCTAATGTGGAGTGCATGACTGCCTATTTCTTTGGTTCAAAAGGACAACTTCCTCCTTCCTATTCACCATATATATAAAACTTACAATATCATAGAAAACCTACCCATTTTTCTTTAAAAAATAGTTAATAAGTTGTTTTAGAAGTACTCAGAGCATAAATAATATTCTTCATTTCATTCTCATATTTTGATTATAAAAAATGTTTTGAAAACTATTTTCAATAAAATCCAAAGACATATTTTGATCTGGCTTCCACTATTTAAGAAACAAGTTTACCATGCTCATATTTCTGGGTCTGGGTTACCTCATTTAGGATTTTTTTTTCTAGTTCCACCCATTTGCATGCAAGTCTCAAGATGACATTGTTTTTTTTAAAGCTGAGTAGTACTCCTTTGTATAAATGTACAATAATTTCTTTACCCATTCTTCGACTGAAGGGCATCTAGATTGTTTTCAGGTTCTGGCTATTACAAATAATGATGCTATAAACATAGATGAGCAAATGCCTTGTAGTATGACAGAGCATCCTTGAATTTTGGGAAATACATGGCCTGTCAAATGACAACTTTCATCATAAGGCCCTCTATTTATTAAGGTATGTATCATTCAGAGATATCGTACCATATTCCACAAAAGTACCAGATTCTCAAGAGCATGTGATAAAGCAAAGGGAATACTTGACAGGGCAACAAAAGAGGTCTTGTTCTCTACTAGTTATGATGCTCAACTACTTAAGACTAAGGCCAGAGGTAGGAATACTGCTATGAGAACTGAACCAGAGAAGAAATACAACTGGGTAGAGAGGTAGAAGCTCTATTTATTGGTTCAAAAGAGGAACAACAAAAAACAAAGGATTTACCATCTCTGAAGGCATAAAAAGGGAAGAAGATTAGTGGTTTTAGATACTCTGAGTTTGTGTCTTGCATTGGGAAATCAGTGTTTGATTACTGGGAATTCTATTTTTAGAATTGGTAACTGATATTGGAAATGATAAATAGCAGTGATTCTCAGCCTTCTTAATGCTGCAGCCCTTTAATATAGTCTCTCATGTTGTGGCAACCCCACACATAAAATCATTTTTATTTTTACTTGATAAATATAATTTTGCTACTTTTATGAATCATAATATGAACAAGTGATATTCAGGATATGTGATATGCGACCCCCATGAAAGGGTCATTTGACCATAAGGCGTCGCAACCCATAGGCTGAGAACCATAGATCTATTCCATATACATGTACCTGTTCCTCAGACTCTATGCAAGCAACGATTTCAAGTATTTGAAGTTTTACTTCTGGGAAACAGAAAACTAAGTCCTCTAGGGTAAGAATCATTTTTTTTTGTTATAAATGAAGTAATTCTTTTAGAAAGCCTGAGTGTGGGATTCAGCCTTCAATTTTTGCCATCAGATTTGCTGTGTGAATTAAATGGAGAGAGACCACACAGAAACAAAGAGAAAATTGGTAGTGTTAATGAGAAAATATAATAGGAACTGTTGTGATTTGAAGTCTGTAATAAATCAGCTTCATCTTTGTATTGAACAAAGCATTAAAAACACCAGATTCTAACGACACGTATTCTTTTCATAATAAATTTCATTGTAAGATATCAACAAAATTTGCAACTTGGAGGTATACATCTCTCAATTTTTGAAATGAAAACACAAATAAGTTAATTGTAATAATATATTTACTCCCACTCCATCTCTTCTATCCTAATGAAAAGTGAGCAAGGAAATACGTTCCATCAGAGAAACACTACCGTGGAACTTCTCACTCATGGAAGACTAGATTCTACAATCTCAAGCAATCCATGAAATTCAAAACAGAACTCTCCAATCTTGACCTAGTGAAAACAATTCCAGAAACATTACTGTCCATTCTTGGTCAAAAATTGATAAGGTCAATGTATGCTTACTTCAATTTTGAGGAAAGACCCAGTTTTGAACAACTTTGGTCTAAGATAAGCATATTTTAAAGCAACCAATGATTCCAACATTATATCTAGTGAGAGTTTTGATTCATTCAAGTAGAAAATTTGGTTGACTTTCACAATTTACTTGAATCAGTGCACGTTTGGAGTGGCAATTAATAAGTTTAATGCTGATGAATGTTTTCTTTTCTACAAGATAATTTGTAGACTTGTGACAAAGAAAACTGACACTTTGAGGTCACAAATAATAAATAGAGAAAAAAGAAAGTACTTTTCCTCCATTCTGTGCACATTATCCTAATATGTTCAGTGTGGAAGATGTGATCACATCAGTGTTGAATTGGATGTCTTTCATACATTGTGGAGCAGAGTATTGAACACTGACAAAACAGAGCAATTTTTTAAATAACCTGTGTTCAAATTACTGCTAATTATGAAATTATGCCAGATGAACTCATTTTGTTCTCCAGTCACTTCTTAAAGAGTTACTAGGACATAAAATATTGAGTGAAGAGAAGCATTAATGACAGAAGGAGCAAGCATAGCCATTACACTAGGGAATGACAGCTCAACATCTGAATATTCTTTTCAGAAATGATTAAATTCATAACTAACAGCTCTACGAGTTGTGCTCTGAAAATATAGTAGCTATTTCATTTTACAGTGTGGTATATAGTTAAGTCATATAATTTTACTGGAATCTTCTGGAATAAGCTCTTACTCTTAGCACAGAAAGAAACAACTGGCCACAAGGGCATCTTCTGAACAGCAGGATAAGATAGAAATTTTGTACAAAAATGTTTATTCCTATATTAAAGAATGTAATCAAAGTCTCTAGAGTGAGGATTTTATTGTTAAAATTTACTGCAAACATATACTAGTAACCTTAGATCTTTACTATAGTATTTTTGGGGTTTTGTGTTTAAAATATTTCCCTTACCACAGTTGAATAAAAGTAAATAAAGCAATTTGGAGGAGATGGCTCATCAGGTTAAGTGATTGCTACACACGCACGCACACAAGAATCAGAAATCAGATTCCCAGAGCCCCCAAAACCTGGATGTGTTAGAACCCCACTTGTTATCCCAGTTTACAGGAAAGCAAACTCCTGAACTGGCTGGATCTGAGAGCTCTGACTTCAGTGAGAGAGTCTGCTTCAGGGAATGAATTCGAGAATAAAGAGACTCCTCATGCCACACACCCACATATTCACACAGACACATATATTTGACCACATGGGAACAGATATGCATGCATGACCACACACATACGTGCGTAATAAACTACTATTGTATTATGATAGAATTCTGTATTTATTATACTGTCCTGAAAAATAACTTTAGTTATTTGAGACAACACTGGTGTAATTCAAAGAAGTTTGTGAAATACAGCAATCCAGGCAGAGAATGATAAATGTTACCACACATGTATGTGGGATTACTTTATTAAAACAGAGATTGCATACCAGAGGCTACAGTGGAAAAGAACAGGAAAATGTGAGGATGTTGATCAAAACGTTCAATGACGCAGTCAGAGTGGAGTAAAATCTTTTAGTAATTTATTGCATTGCCTGGTGACCACAGTTAATGATAATGTACTTTATGTTTTCAAACTGCTAAAGGAATGAATTCTAAAATACTCTAACTAGAAAATGGAAACTTGGAGATGTAATAGCTATATTGATTACTTGACTGAAGAGTTTTCACAGTGAATACACGGAATAAACCATCACACTTTATGAGTATGCACAGTTACTATCTGTCATTTAAAAACCAAGACCTTCAGAAAATTTTTATTGTTCCCATTTCTTGCCTCTTCTATTACCAGAAATTAATAGTTATTCTTTTTTTTATTGAAAGAAAAAAAAGAAATTCCCACCTCCTCCCAGCCTCCCATTTCCCTCCCCCTCCTCCCACTCTTCTCCTCCCCCCACTCCTCTCCCCCTCCCTCTCCAGTCCAGAGAGCAGTCAGGGTTCCCTGCCCTGTGGAAAGTCCAAGGTCCTCCCTGCTCCGTCCAGGTCTAGGAAGGTGAACATCCAAACTGGCTAGGCTCCCACAAAGCCAGAACATGAAGTAGGATCAAAACCCAGTGCCATTGTCTTTGGCTTCTCATCAGCCCTCATTGTCCACCATGTTCAAAGAGTCCAGTTTTATCCCATGCTTTTTCAGTCACAGTCCAGCTGGCCTTGGTGAGCTTCCAATAGATCAGCCCCACTGTCTCAGTGGGTAAGTGCACCCCTCGTGGTCCTGACTTCCTTGCTCATGTTCTCCCTCCTTCTGCTCTTCATTGGGATCTTGGGAGCTCAGAAAGATGGAAAGAAAAGAGGATCCTGAGGTTGGCAGAGCCATGGTTTTCCTCAGTATCCATGGCTCTGTGCCTGTGTTGCCTCACGTGTCTGCCAGTTGCCTGGAGAATAGTTTTCTAGGCTCCTGGCTATCCTTACTTGAAGAACATGTCCTTTTCTCCCTGATGTTCTTGGCAAGGGTGCTGTGTCTTTTATAGTGCATCATTTTACCAGAATCCTAGATAACAGACTTCCTTTGCTTCAATATTTTCTACTTGGAGTACTTTGGAAGCCTGTTGCTTGGCTTTTACTCTCTAACTCGTAACCCTGGTAGAATATGGTTTGCATTGTACGAGTCCTCAGAAGCCTACTGTGACTGTGCTTGAATAAGTTCCACTGAGTAACCTCATAACCATGTCCACAAAGGCTTTATGTTAATTTCCATGATCCCATGTTGGGTACCGTTTGTTGGCTGGAGTTTTTGTTCTACCAGCCTGCTCCCAAATAACCACACAGGGACTTGTTATTAATTATGAATGCTCGGCCAATAGCTTAGGTGTGTTCCTAGCTCTTACAACCTAACCTGTTCCCTATTACTTTTCCATTTATGTGGTATTACATGGCTCATTGCTTGTTACCTCATTTTCTATAGTCTTGCTCCTTCTCCTTCTGGCTGCCAAGTCTGCCCACCTCCTTTCTAGCATCTCTCAGTCTGGATCTCCTACCCAACCTCCTTCTGCCTGGTTTTTGGCCAGTTAGCTCTTATTAAATCAACGAGAGCAATGCATCTTCATAACATACAAAAGGATTATTCCACAGCAAAATGCTACATTTGTACATTTTCTTTACTAAGTGTATTATGCATCAGTTCATTATTTCCTCATGTGAGGACCATTATGAAAAATAAAGGTAGACTAATACTGATATCTGCAAGTGGATAGAAAAACTAAGAAGTGGCAAAGAGTACATGAGAGACAATGATGTAGGGTTCCAATGCTCTGGAGCTGGCCTCCAGTCTAGAACTGACTGATACATGGCCCCTCAAAAGAAGAAACCATCTTTTATTTTTATGACTCAGTCACATCTCTTCACTTACATTATACAAATGAAAAAAAAGAAACATTTTCAGAGAATTTACATTGGAATTTGTACGAATTAGACAAATCCCAAACTAAATGTGATCCACCATACCCAGTGGTTAGACTCTGCAAACAGAAATTGTCTGAGATTATAAAACACACATGAATCTCAAGGTTTAGTTGCTGATAATTGTAATTCTATCTGCAAAACTCTATTTATCCTCTTAGAAATTAATATTAGGATTAGTCACAGTTTCTGTGATCTGTCTTATGGTTGCCATGTCAGTAGACTCTGACAATCTAAGAATTTCCCTGAAGCAAATACCCTGGAGTTCACTACCAAACAGAATCCCAGGAAACCAAACAGAGAGTGAGCAAAAAATGAGAGAATTGTTTTATTAAATGTCATCTCCACCTGTTTCAGATATGTTTACCAATGCTTTGTGGATGTCCTGGGTTGTCTGAAACCTACTGAAATAGGAGCTGACAGCTGTTTTGTGGTCACGCTGAAAATCTCTCTTATCATATTAAATACTACAAATAATGGCATAGTATTAAAATAATAATCCACAAGCAAGAATCTCCATGAAAGGTTTTCAGCTGCAAGAGGTAATAGCTGGTAAGCAGATCTGTAGTTTATTAAGTTAGCACTGTAAATACAAAGCAATATTGGAACAGCTGGTGTCTCTGTGATCATACTATTAATCTTCTCCACAGAGAGTGTGACAAGAAGTGATATTCATTAATAATTTCAGAAACTGTTCACAAAACTCAATTGATGATGCAATTTGCTTGTTATTTCAAAATCTGAGTGGATTCCATTCATTTAAATGCATCATAGAATTAAGCTGATTTCATACATGATATTTATATTATATTTTAAACTATAATACTATTTTATTTACATATAGTAATTAGTTGTCTGCTAAATTAATGTCTGCACTGGTACTGTTAAATTAAGCAAATTTTGAAATTTTTAAAATGACACTTGAAAGTTCAGATGAACCTATTTTGACAACGGAAGTGATGATAAACAATAAACAAACAAATGAAGAGTGCATAAAAAATAGTTGAGTGCAATCAGTCCTTCAAATCCTTGAATCTATAGAGGTTAGCGATTATAAAGTGGATATTTTATTGGTACATATTCTCATAAACACTAGCTTATTTTCAAGTGTTTGTGTGTGTGTTCATATGTGTCCCTAGATGTGTGTTTGGACAAGTGAGAGTTGATGCGTGGAAGTCAGGAGTCAATATTGGAAGCGTTCCTCTATTGTGCCCCACATTACTTTACCGTTTGTGGCAGAATTTCTCACTCTTACTGGAGCTCTGTGGCTTGGTTAGACTGCTGGGTCAATGAACTTTGGAGATCTGACTCTCCATCATTCCCTCCACTTCCTTGGATTAGCTGAGAGTACAGGTGCCTTCTACCATGCCCAGCTTTTACTTGGATAATGGAGATACAAATTTAAGTCAATGCAGGCAAGCATCTTACTCAAAGAGCTCCAGCCCTTTGGGACATTGTATTTTTAAACAAATATTTAATTTCAATATATTTTGTGGATTTATACTGTAAGGCCATGCTTTATCATCCATAATAAGTTCTGCCTATCACCAGCATCATCTGTTTGTGGCACGATAGTTACAATTCACGTGTAATACTTACACATTATATTAGTGAGCTATTATTTTTATTAATTAATTAGTATTCACAAAATTCAAACTTATTCACATTTTCTTAATTTCAATAGAGGTAGTTTTTCTAGGGGATATTTAATTCTTTGTTCCATTTGCTGATCTTGTCACAATAGCTCAAATGTGTTCTTTTTTGTCATCTGTGTCATTTTAAGGGGCACTTAACAGGTGTTTGAGTTAATATTCTTTTACTGGGAATTTGTCCAGTGATGATATTAGGCTGGGAGTAAAACTACTTCTTCAATAAAGCCACACAGGCAAACATGTTATTCTTATCATATAATACCCTGTGTACCGACTCTCTCTGAGTTTTGGTGTTTTTTATTATGTTTGATATGTGGATCATTTGGAAAATTAGCAGTTGTCAGAGTTCTCCAAGTACTCTTTTCTTTTTTGATTTTCATGTATTTTTTGGAATGAAGTTACCACACAAAGTAAATATATATAGTGATTGTACACAAATCCCACACCTCCTGCCTTGAAAGTCAAAAGCTGTTCTTCCCAATGGGTAAGTTTTCAGTAATTATATGCTGCCTCTTTGAGGGTAGACCATGTATGAGAATTATTTCATGTGGAAGATCTATAAGTTCTCCATTTTAAGTGTTCATCATTTATAGTGTTGGGATGGGGTCATGGGTACTTAGTTATACTTAGGGTTAACAGTTAATTACTGGAATGTATTTTGCCTTCTCACACATTCAACTTACTGTTTGAAGGGCTTATTTATGAGTGAAATTCACAGTAGCTTTACAAATACATTGCTGATATTCAGTAAGTTGTCCTTTCAAGTAAACATAAGTTCAGAAATGGGCTGGTAGACTTCTTGATTTAAAATAAGATTCATACCTTATCCAGATCCACTTGATCCTTATTTGGAGATGGCCACCTACACTCATATAGGGCTGGATAGATGACTCAGCCATTAAAGGATAGGCTCACAACCAAAATAGGATACTATCTTCTATTTCCTTATTGAATGTTTCCCCTCAATTGTTGTCCCTTGCATTCTAGAACAAAAATTGATCTTTGAATAATATGAGCTCAACAAAAGATTTCTCTGTGTAGTTCTACCTAGTCTGGAGCTGCCCTCAATCACAAGATCACAAGAGAGCTGCCTACCTCTGCTCCCAAGTGCTGAGATTAAAGGCATGTGCCACTATGCCTAGCAAATATACCTAGAATATATATATATATATATATATATATATATATATATATATATATATATATCAACTAATGCCAGCATTGAACTATTTTCAAGTATATTAAGCTGAAGAACTTTGTTCACAGTATTTCAAGACATTGGTCACCTACGTCAGTGGGCATTAAACTGTAATTTATATACCGTAATTTCATCTTGCAAAAGCAGTGGAAATTTGTGCTTATAGCTATGTCACTGGGTAAGATAAATTTCTCCAGTTGTTATAAGTTTAGCTCTTCTGCAAACTCAAGATGCTTGTCACAGATATTATGAACAATGACTAAGTCCTTGATGGTAAACTTAACGATGAAATGTACTAAATTGATCAATGGATGTTTAGTGTGCAGTTTTCCTGTCAGAGAATGCCCTGGTCAAAGCACTATAGCAATTCAACCACTTGCTTTTCATGAGAACCTGAAAAGCACTTTACACAGAATGCATTCTTAAGAACTATGTCCACCTCCAATTTCCTATTTTATGTTTAATGGATGGTGCTAAGGAGAAGGCTGATCTTTTAAACAGAGCTTGGCATTCCATTCATCACCTCAAGAAGTGATATGCACCATCAGACATGCTGAAAGATGAATGATAGGCAATGTCTTTACTTTGTGTGATGACATCTGATGATCCAATCACTGCCCTTTTCATCCTAGATCAAAAATGGTCTTTGCTTAATATGAGCCCAACAAATGATAGATACAAAATGGTGTTATTAGCAGGATTAATACACACACACACACACACACACACAGAGAGAGAGAGAGAGAGAGAGAGAGAGAGAGAGAGAGAGAGAGAGAGAGAGAGACGTGTATTTGGTTTTTTGAGACATGGTATCTTTGTGAGTGAAGAATTCAAGTAAAAGTGCTGGTAGCGCACATCGTTAATCCAGTACCCGGGAGACAGAGGTAAGCAGATCTGTGCGTGTGCGTTCGAGGCCAGCTTGATATACAAGAGCTAGTTTCAGGACAGACTTCAAAGCTACAGAGAAACCCTGTCTTGAAAAACAAACAAACAAAAAAGGGAGAGGGCTTCCAGATCTGTTGCTACACAAGAGATTGAGTAAGAACAATGGAGGTGGTTAGTTTGTACTCTATTTCCATCTCTTTAAGTATCAGCTACTTACTGCTTTTCCAAAGGAGCTACACAGGAAGCTCTTAATTGGAAGGATTACAGCCCTTAAGTATAAGACTGTGCTTGCATTCACATGAGGAATTCTATATGATTCATATATACTTTTTAATCCTGCCTAGTCTTTCCATGAAGTGAGTCTCTCTTTAAATTCTTTGATATTAGTGGAGTTAATAATATATTGTATTAACACCAAGTCTTTCATCCAGGAAACTTCAAAGTGCTTTTTCATTGACACACACCATGGTCATTTATTATAACCACCAATTGTTTTTATGACTGATATCAAACTTAGGAAACATTAAGGGTATAAAGTATAATTTGTGATAAATTTTCGAACACACAGCTCTTCATCGTAACTAATTCTCTTCTCTCTTTAGAGTTTGTGATGAATTAGAAGGAAATGTACTTCCACATAGCAGCTGGCTTTGTAACATCTGCTTTTTTATAATTGCACTTTAATGTAAAATAGCTTGTCTTGATTTTAAAAATATATTATAGGGAATATTTTGTCTCAGACTTAAGGTTCCCACAGTAAAAATTTCATATATTAATATATGCAAATATATTCTACATTGGCCTTTTAATCCTCTTGGGCAATTACTGAAATAATTCATAGACCTGTTCTTACCAGTAAGGAGGGATAAATTAAATTTGTCAGGACACCAAAGAAGCATTAGATAAATTATGTTCCATCAACCTAAAAGATAACTAATTCTACAGAAACGAATCTGTTTATGACTAAACTCTTGGATTAAGCTTATATTGGATTTTGAGGGTGCTAATGAATCCACTGTTTAGCCAGCTCTTATTTAGCAGAGCACAGTATAAAATTCCTTGCCACTCTGCTCACGCATTATCACAGGGATGGAGAAACTAAATTGCTTTTCTACATGTGACTAGAAATCTAAGATCCAATCATGTTTTAAAATTCTTTTGTGATTTTAAAGCACCTCTGCAAGAAGCAGCATTTGGGAACTAATAAAAATCGCAATGCTCATTGTCACATTGCAGTATTTGCCTCTGTTGCTTACACTGACACTGCATGGGCTTGTTTCTTCACTGCCTTTAATTGTAAAATAGGGGCAAGAATGAATACACTTGAGCACTTTGTGGAATTCATTGTTTTTTTTTTCCCTTTCTACAATATGTCGTGGTTGTTTTCTATTGGTCAAAGAAACTAGGGCTTGATCATAACTTACCTCATTTCCAGAGTCAACAACACTGGCAAGTTGCATGAGAATGAAAATGTCACCCAAAGCTATGGGCCGGAAAATGAATGCTCTTCATTTTTCTGAAATTTAATATGAATAAATGAGAAGAATGACAAACAGCACAGGTCATTTCTGAGTGGAGACTAATTCTTACCATTATTTTCTTCCAGTTGTTATTTCAGGACTCAATGTTGACCTAATGCTGATTGTTCTATTATGTATAGGGACAGAAGTATTAGATAAAATACTGGAAGATACATTTATTATGGTGAAGTGTTGAATAAGGAGACTCTATTTCACACCTTAGTATATAAAGGTGAAGTTTATTGGGTCATATAACTTCAAAATAATGATTTTTACAAGCTATATCCTAGAATATAGAGCTTACAAGAATGCAAGATAGACTGCTTGCCACCATTTGGCTAGGTTTTCCTTAACCTGGACAAAGTTTTTTTCCATGATATTTTAGAAGGTCAGGCAGAACAAACGTTTCACTCCACTGTATTTGTGCAATGCCTCTTCCTTAGTTAGTAACGAGTTCTGCAGTCATCTGCTAGGAGTCACATATGTGACATGTCCATTTGGGAAGCCTGTGGTTCATTCAGTGAAATGTACTATACCCATGGAGCTAATAACAAACATATTCAGCTCTGGAGTTTGCTGAGGTAGAGGACGGGACTAGGACTACCTGCCTGGACTGCACAGGATATTATGGAGGGATTGTGCCTCTGGTCCCAGAAATGAGTACTGGACTGGCACTAGTTACAGATAATCCCTTCCTCAGAGGAAGAAGACAAGAGAATCATAAAATGAAGTACTATTCTTTCCTCTTTTTTCTTTAAATTTTTTTGAAAATTTGAAACATAAGTACTTTATACCGTTTTCACCTTTTCCTCTCTCCATCCAACTCCTGCTATGCCCCAAACTTCCTCTCAAATTATTTACTTTGTCTTAATTATTATGGACACACACACACAGTTCTGCCACATGTGTTGATAGAGATTGCTGATTTGTTTCCCGGTCTCCCAGACCTGAAATAATCACTCAGAAACTATATTAGTTATAACACTGTTTGACCTATTCGCTTATGCGTGTTTCTAACTAACTCGTATATCTTAAATCAACCCAACTCTATTAATATGTGCATCACCATGAGGTTGTGGCCTACAGGCGAGGTTCCAACATCTGTCTGCTCCAGTGGCTACATGACATCTCCTTGGCTCTGCCTACTCTCTCCCAGCATTCAGCTTAGTGTTTTTTCCTATCTCTATTCTGCCCTATCACGGACCAAAGAAGTTTCTTTATTCATTAACTAATAAAAGCATATACAGAAGGAAATCCCACATCACACATGTTTATAAACTTAGTGTAGTCTATTTAGTGTTGCTCATATGTATACCTAATTAGAAGTACTACTTTCTCGGTAATGTATTTTCAGTGTTCCTATTGATCATTGCTCTAAGGACACAGATACCATACATAGGAAAAACCCCTGTCCTCACATAATTTACTATATTGGGAGAGGCAGAGTCCAGGTATTAGTGCACTATACATAATATGGAAATTATTGGATTGATGTCAATCTAGACACTGTCTTTCTAAGATTATTTCATTCCTGACTTATAGTCACCATACTTTTCAGCATGTACTATATTGGTAGAAAATTTGTAAAAAAATTCTCCGCACAGCTGAATATTGCCTATATTAGACACCAAATCTCTAAAGGTGTAGTTATATAATTTTAAAACCCTTACAATATAGATCTTTGAATTTCATTAGAAAAATGAATTCTCATATGCCTTTTGCATGTTTCTTTAGCTGTTCTTTAGAAACCTTTTCTCACTTTCCTGAATGATAAATGTTTCTATGAGAATAGTATAACTCCGTGGCAAAGATAAAATTAGTTTTTATTCTCTTTTTCCTCCAGAGTTCTTCACAGTCCCCATGGACTGGATGTTTGAAAATGACTCTGTAGTGATCCTGTTAGTACCTAGAAGGATACTTTTCCCTTCTTTTCTACAGAGTTAATAAAAATAAAACAATTTTAAAACATCTTTTGGTTCTTTGTGAAAAAAAATGCTTGGTGGCTCTTGAAAGTGAAGCATCAGAATGCTTCATCCATAGTGGTTAGAAGGGAAGAAAGTTTTAATACACAAAGGCATTCTGATTAACTCCCTCTGATTAACTCAACTGTATTAGATGAGCCTAGTATCACAGTTGGTAGACACTCTAATTAGCTATAAATTTTAAGGAACTACTCTTGTAATAGTTTTGCCAACTTCCTGGAATAATAAGCTCTTCCAGATTCCCAGTTTTACAATCCCCCTCCAGGGGAAGAAAAGAGAATATAGATTAGCATGAAAAAGATATGCTTTTTGCATATTCCCTAAAAATTTGTAGAAGATACTAGGAAAGTGTTTTTAAAAATGGCAGAGGAATATAGAATATCACTCTTCAAGTATACGCTGCAAAGTCAAAGCAGCTCGTTTTTATAGTTAATTTTCTGAATCATGTCTTAGTGCTCATGGATTATAGTAGGAAAATGGATTCTTAAAACAATTATTGCTAAATCCAAGTAACATACATTTTGAAGAAAAAGGTATAGTCTAAACTTAAAACTCATTAGCAAATAGATAAAGATGGCACACATTCCTTTATATAATGTGAAAACATCTTTATGCTGTGATTTAAAGTATATTTACCATCTTTTAAAAGAAACAGTGTTCACGCTAAGATAGCAGTTCTCAACCATTAGCGGGTCAAATGACCTTTTCACAGAGGTCGCCTAAGACTATTGGAAAACATAGATATTTACATTATGATTCAAAATAGTAGCAGAATTACAGTTAGAAAATAATTTTATGGTTGGTGGTCACTACAACATGAGGAACTGTATTGTAGACTCAGAGCAATAGGAAGGTTGGGAAACACTGCCCTGAGGTATGAGCTTCATGTTGCAACTTAGAGATCCTTTGCTTTAGAAGTTGATGATGAATCTTTCATTTTCATAGTCTGTACAGTGGTTTACGACTTGTTTAACATTTTTGAGTTTTTATAACTTCTACAATTTCTGATATAATTAGCTTTTAACATTATAATGTCTTGGCTTTCTTCTTATCTTTGTATTTGAGAGACGTTTGTCATTTGCTTCGATGTTAATATGACTCTGCAGATTCAACAGCATGTGTGTGCAGTTTCTATGAGGGAAATTTGAATGTACAAATGCTAAAAAGAAAATGTTCCCCCTCCTCAAGGATTGATGTTGCAGTTGAGGCTGTAGAGATGGCTCACTGATTAATTCTGATTACTACTCTTGGAGAGGGTTCATGTTCTGGTCTCAGCATCAGCTTTAGGCAGCTCATAGCTACCTGTGCATACACATACACACAACTAAAAATAAAATAAATTTTTAAATACTACATGGCCACGAATAAGTATTATACAATATTCTTTATTAGATAAAAAGAGTTATTGTTCTTTGGATATTATCTTTCTGGTTAGTGTTGAAATGAAAAAATATTTAAACACTTGTTCCTTTGATGAATGATTCACCTGGGCAAAGGTATAGGTAATGCAACTGTATAAAACAATATTAGAATAATGTTATACTATGGTGGAACAATATATGAGAGTTGAATATATAGTAGTCATTGACTTTTCTCCTATTATCAAAGTGAAGTAGTTGGAGAGCCATCCACAATGACTGGCTCAAACAAAATAGGTTTCTCCTTATTTGCTGGTATCTAAGGCCCAAACTGGAATTAGAATAAATGACAGCAATCTCAATTTCTCAGTAATGAGGCACCAAATAATAGTATAATGATTACTTCAGCATAGGTTATATGTAGGCTTTATAGTTTTTATTTAAATTATAAACAGATATTAAAATCAATGATTTGTTCTAATGATTCAGATTGGATTGAAATCCCTGATAGGTCAATTGGATTATTTGAGTGACTTATGGAATTAAAATATATTTTAGCTTGTTAGTCAATGAAATAAATCATCAATAAAATATGACACTCAAATACATTATATGTAGTGTTTTTTCATATATAGAAAATCATATGCCATGCTCCTGCTATATAAGCACTCAATAAATCATAATTGCTACCATGGAGATAAGACTCCATTCAATTCTAAAATAAGCTTCTGATTCAGTTGGGAAGAAAATCACACCAATGAATGGACCTAGAGGCTGCGCAGTCTAGACTTAGCGTGGAATTCTGAGCTGCCTGTGTTCTAAAGAGGAAACGGAGCAGTTTTGTTCTAGGCTTGCAGAGGTCAGGCACAGTGAGACCAGGAAGCAAGTGTCTAGGGCACAAGAAACCGAACCCCAGGCAAAGGGAATCATGTCTGTGGCCCATTTTCGATTTCTGAAGGAGTCTTCTTGGCTAAAGATCAGGACAAAAAGTTGTTTCAGGAGAACAGACTCCGGTGGCTGCAGAACTTGCTACATTTCTTCCTGTCCTTATTGATCTTGGGTCAAAAGTAGGGGACGTTCCAATCCTAATGTACAAAAATCACCAAAAATACAGTTTGTGATTCTTTGATCATTTCTCAATATTCCCAGGAGATTTTTCTTAAAGGCTTCCAACTTGAATAGCAAAATCCATGAACAGTCAAACCCCTTGTGTAAAATGACATGATATTTGCATTACCAGGAATTATCACTTCGTGAGTAAAATATGTAAACTGAAGTCTAAATTTCTGTGGCTGAGAGCTAATAAAAGCCAAATAAATTAAAAAGAAAATTGAATTAGTTTGTATATTTTTCACATCACTTTTTCTAATTCATTCTTGAAAAGTATGAGAATAAATAGATGAATGAAAATAATTTCAGTTTACATGTATAAAAATTTAACATGAAAATTAAGTATTTTTGTTTTAGTAATCTATATAAACATTTTTAGCTGACCAACAGTAGTCATATGTATTTATAGGGTACAATGTGATGTCTAGATTCATATATAACTTGCACAGTGGAAGCAAAGCCTGGTAGTCAACACATTACCTAAATATTTAGCACTTCATTATGTACGAGACAGTAAACGTCTCCTTGTGCTATTTTGAAAATTCGATGATTATTAATTCTCATGCTATTCTGCAACATACCATCAAATTTTATGGCCCCTATTTTACGGCAACATTGTATGTCTTGTTAGACCTTTCTGGTCCCTCCTCCCACCTACTTCCCCTATCGTCTGATAAGCCTCCATTCTACTTTCAACTTCTTTGAGGGAGCCCTGTTTGGATTCCATATTAAAGTGCCTGGTTTTCTTTCTGTATCTGGATTGTTTCACTTAAAATAATGACCTCCATGTCTGTTCATTCGTGGCAGATAAAAGGATTTTAGCTCTCATGGCCAAGGACTATTTTCTTTCCGAGTCATTCAGTGATGGACATTTAGGCTGATTCGCCAGCTTCTCTGTTACAGATAGTGCTGTGATAATGTGATAGTGCCTCTATCTCTTCACGACATTATTTTATTTCTTTCGAATAAGTACCCAGTAATAAGATTATTGGATTACACATTAGTTCACTTTTCTTTTTTTTTTTAAATAGAAACCTTCATGCATCAATTGTTATAACTATACATCAATATATTTTAGAAATTTTCTGAAAATATGCATTTGTATGTGATTATTTGGTAATTACATTATTTGGTAATTATATTTTCAAATCTTATCTTAAAATAATCTAATGAATAATCTCTAAATATACATGTTATTTTTTTCCTCTCATGACATTGCTGACTTAATTCAGAACATGAATCAATACACTTTAGTAATACATCCAACTTGTAGCATTGACAGTTATAATAATGATAGTTATTTCCTCTGTTTCGCTTTAGAGTTCAATACAGCAAATGAAGCATACTGCCGAGTTTAAAATGTTTATAATTCTTCCGTAGAATATGTAGGAGTCATTTATTAATTATGTGATTATTGACACTAAACACAGGAGACAATGTTTAATGATGAAATTCATGAATGACTGAAGGCTGCCCATTGATTTTATTTGTAAATATAAAGAAATTTAGAAAGTGTTCTTTCCTCCTACAGCATTTGTGAACATAAACATTAATGCCGCAGAGGCAATTTTCAGCATCTTGTTTACTTGAAGCTTGAGTAAAACTTGGTGAATTTTCATTACCTAATAAATCATTTTTTTGATTTTATTTATTTGGTTATGATCATGATGCATCCTAAGTTATATGAAGGTATGTGCTTGTGTCAGGTACTTTTCATTTCAAAATATTTTTATATTCACGTTATAATTTCTTACCTGTAGGAAATTGCCAGTTATTTATTATCTATTCAGCAGGAAGTAAAGGTCATTTGATATTTACACAAACTACATTAGTCAATGAAGATAAAGTTGATCAGACTAATAATATTCTTCTGGGATAAGAAGCAAATAAACTCATACTAAAGAAGCTCAGTGAGATGATTTAGAAGGGGAAGCAGAATCAATAACCTTTATGTGAAGTGAGTGACAGACAGGTGAGGAGGAGACCAAATAGGAGGGGGAAATCCTCCTAGTAGGAGTACCTGGGACAGGAGAAATAAATGAGTCCTTGAACAATCTGAAGTTGAGGAACACGCTGTCTAGTGTCTAAAAAAAATACAGTTGAGTTTTGCTGACTTGTTTCATTTTGCTTACATTTTAGAGTGAAGCACGAAAGAGTTGGGAGATGAGTTCTGAGAAAATGTCCCAAAACTGTAGCTTCCCAAAGGCTAGAAAGAAATGACCCTGGGTTGAGAATATATCTTTGGAACACCTGACTGGAAGCTTTCGGTCATAAGCAGAAGTTGGCGCAGTTGCTGGCAACCTTTAAAGGGTGGGATTCCTGCCTTTTTATTTCCAGTATGCCCTAGGGAAGATGTTAGCAAAGAGCACAGCCCTGCCATCTCCGCTGTGTAATCAAGCCCCGTTTATCTTAATAAACCTAGCTTAAAACCAAAGAGGTAGAACTGTCAGTTCATGGTTACTATAAATCACCTCCATCAGATAAACAGATTGCCTTTCTTTTTAATTACCTGAGCTCTTCTTCTGTCGTGTGTGTGTGTGTGTGTGTGTGTGTGTGTGTGTGTGTGTGTGTGCGCGCGCGCGCGCGCGCGCGCGCACGCGCGGTGGTAATGGTGGTGGTGGCACAACGGCAGCGGTGGTGGTTTGTGGTGGTATGGTGGTGGTAGCTTTTGTTTGTGGAGGTTTGGTGTGAGTTTTCTTGGCTGTCTTGGCCCTGTAGGGGTTATTGAATCTGGCTGATTGAGAGACTAGAAATGGTTGAGGCATGGAAACAAAAAGGAAGGTAGGGATAAAGGAGAAAGCAACCATGGAGTAAAACACTATGTCTGATTTTAATTGGTGCTTCTGCCTTTTTAACCCTTTCTAGAATGTGCACTATAAATTGTTTTATTTGAGTTAATGCAAAATACTGATGTCTGGGTGTTTTACCTGGTTCTGTGCATCAGTCATAACCATTTTGATTATCAACAGAGGTGCAAGTACCACTTTAACATTCGTAAAAGGTTCATGATACTGTGACCAAACCCAGTGGAGATAAAAGCTGTACGTTCTCATAGCACAGTCTTTTGAGGGGTTTTAAACCTCTCCCTTAGTTCTGAGCTAGTCACTGAGATTTCCGTCTACACATATCTTAGCAAACCCAGTTAATTAACTGATCCTGTAGTGTTGGTCCCACGGCCGAAGCCCCCTGGCTTAGCCTACACAAGTACCGATTGAGGTTCCTGCTCTCCTTCCTCATTATAGGAGAGAAGACAGAGCAGAGGAAAGCAAGGCCACCCTATTCATTATGTATAGCTCATTAGTTTCCTGTCAACTTCCCTTTGCCTTTAATCAATTGAAAGAAAACAGCCTTACAGCTTTTTAGGAGGAATCACATGGGGCTGCAGTTCATCGGCACTCTGTAAAGTTACTTTTAAACGTACAGGCGACCTCCAGTCTGCGTCTTCACCATGTTGCCTCCCAAGCATCCTGTGATCAGTAAGAGGAATGGTATCCCACCCCCTCACAGCTCACCCCCTCTTCTCTGTTTCTTCCAAAAACCACTTAGTCATCTCTAAAACACGTTCCCCTTGCAGTAGGCTCCAATCTTTTCTATACATTTCATAGAAGAAAGACAACACAGCTCATTAGTGAAATATGCCTGTAAAATAATGAACTAATCAGATTAGTCATTCTAAGGCTGGTTGTTCTGAAATGTCTGTGTGAATGCTGTATTGTTTCAAAGGGTTGCCCTGAGGGAAGTGGTATTTATTGAGTAGGTGTTGCCTTTCATGGAGGTTCTTCCTGTTATCGCCTTTGGACTAATACTGTTTAGAATTTGTATTAGAGAATTAAAACCAAATTAACAAACAGTGTTTGATGTCATCACTATATTTTTAAGTATGTATATGTGAATATCTTGGGAAGAAAAATAAAAGTTATAAAAGGTCGATACTGAATTTGATACTGATTTGATTTTATACTGTTATATGAGGTTAGGATGCAGCCAGAACTGATCTACCTTGAATCACTTTAGCCATGAGAAATGTCTTCCTCTTAGAGACTCTTTGGCTTAAGTAAAATAATCTTAAATGTTTTTTTAAAGTATATCAAAGTGTTGCAAAATGTTGAACAACTAGATTTTCATACATCATTGAAAGTGTCGCCTCTGTCTTGCTTATCATAGACAAGGGTGAAGATGAAATATTTGAAAAACAGATCTTTTTAAGTCAACAATTCTGGCTGAAAAAGGAACAAATTAGGTTCTCATATAGGAAGAGGTATCTGATGTATTACACATTGTTAAACCAGGTTTAGTGTCTCACACCTGTACCCAAGACTTGGAAGGCTGAAGAATTGCTGTGAATTCCAGACCAGCCTGCACGCTCCACTGTGAGACCCTGTATCAAAATGAAAGCATCCAAATATATCATTATAGAAAGGAGAAATTGCAGCTTAATACAAATGGTTTCTTTCCACTTAAAAAAAAAGATTTTATCTATATTCTGAGTGTAGTATTCTCTCTCTCTCTCTCTCTCTCTCTCTCTCTCTCTCTCTCTCTCTGTCACACACACGCACATATACACACACATCCTACATAAAATTAAGATTTTTATGTACTATTTAGAAAATGAAATTAAAACATCCATTTATATACCAAATTTCCCATTAAAACATCCATTTATATACCAAATTTCCCATGAAGACAAGCACATATAAAAAGTATTTTTTGAAACTGTGTTTCCACCAAACCAGCCTTCTTCAAATCCCAGAAGTCTTTCCCTGTCTCTGTATTTCTATTGTATTAAAAACCATACTTTGCAGTGTACAGGGTCTGAATGGAGTGGGTTGTGCAAGTGAGCTGCCTAAAAGCTGAAAAATATTGAGAATCATTGGATTAACCTGTAGCTATTTGAATGATATTGAATAACAATAACAGGTTTACGATGGGATTTAATTATTCGTTAATAAAAATTCTATCTGGGGTTTTAAAAATTAGATATTTTAAGCCAAGAAAAATACACATAATGATGACAACTATTTTTGAACTGATGATAAAACAAAGGCACACGTGCTTCTGTCTTATGAACACTCCATTGCAAAAGCTCTTTGCTCTTTCAGAGGCTTCAAATGGGTCTGCACACACACTTGCTTACAAGCTTAGTCTCAAATAAAGCCAGTTATAACTTCTTTCATTCTTTGAAGCAAATTCAAAACTTGTACTTTCATGGTATTAAAGACATGAATTAAATAGTCCTGTAAAGCCAAGTTTCTTTTAATCCACACCCAAGTTTAAGGACTACTGTCACAATGCCTGAAGACACAGGCCTTAAAGAAGACCTAGGGCAATTTTTATAACTCAGTCTCAGAGCTGTGCCCATGTAATACCTTCAATACTGTCAGTTCCTTCAAGGACCTTTTGAAGATCTGACAGAATGGCATGAAACATACACCATATAGTGAGAAGCATTACTTTTATTAGGTTTCAAAATAGTAGTGATTGTGTTGTATTTTACCTTGCATTCACGTTCTTTACTGCAAAATACTATGATTACCTTTGATAATAGTGACCAAATATAAAGGTAATGCAAAAGGGCCTCAAAAATCACCCTATTCTTCCCCAGATCCCTTCCCATTCTGAAAAAAAAAAATATGCTCCCGTTTTAAATAGACCTTTAGAAAGTACTCTTGTTCTGTGTTCTTTATCTCTTTGCTCTGATATCTTGATTAAGATATAAAACTTCCCAGCTCAGCAATCCCTGATGCACATTTAAATCACAATATGGATTCCCTCAACAATACAAAGTTACTTTTCATTTGGAACTATTGAAAGCATTCCTTGAAAGAAATCACGTATCTGTATAGTGACTACATATACACACAAATGTGTAGTGTCTTCTAAATCATACAGGAGACAATCACCAATTTAATAAAATATAATATATAAAACTGTCTAAATGCAGGTCTGTGTGTTCTAAGATTAAGTCTTAAGTATCTTCAGCCTGATTGTGTCGTAATGTTCGGAAAGAGTGAAAAGTACAAAAGAAAAGGAAAATAAATCGCATTGAGATCATCAACAGAATCAAGCCATCATGTATTTTGTGTTTATTCAGTCCCTGTGAATGTTGATTACCTAACATATGCACAGGTCATTTTCTCTTTAAAATTTGCAAGAGTTATCTAAAAAGCCAGATTTAAATAAAAAAATAATACTTTCAGTACAAGTGAATCTTTCAGAATTTTAAGGAGAGTATATTTTTGAAGACAAGTTACCACCAGTCCTACAAGAAGAGCTACATTTATGTTTGTGAACTTTTTAGGTATAATTTTAAAAACTTTTGCATATTTTTGAAAAACTCTTTGCTATTGCTAACAAATAGAAATGGTATGGCCAATGAAAGAAGACCCGGTCTTCCTTCCTTCCTCTTGTCTGTATGTCAAAATAAATGTCAAAAGAATAGAAGGCTGTAATAGTTTTTTAATATCCTAAGAAATAGGTCAAATGTATAAGGAGGGAGACACTAGACATTTGGTATTTCTGTTAATTATATGCTTTTTAAATTGAAACTACCTACTTTAATCCTGGTCTCTAATTTTCCACAACTGTATTTTTAAGCCATGAACTCATGTAATAAAAACACTGCTCAAGCAAACCAAGCATAAATGCATTAAAAATAATTAAAGAAAAAGAGGGCATGAATTTGAAAGAGAGTGTGGGTAATAGTAGATATAACTAGGAGGGTTTGGGGAAGGAAAGGGAAGGGAAGATTTACATGATTATATTCTAATCCAAAACAATCAAAACAAAGAAATGAAGTTAGTATTGTGATGCTCTAATACTTTACAGACCTGACTTTGTAAACACAGTTTTTAGCTATCTAAAGTTGATCTGAGTCTAACGCAATTATTAAATCATAAGATCATTCCAGTTCTGATTAAATGTCTTCCTTTGATCATTTTAGTATAATTTTTACATATAGACTTTACTATATTTCCTCCACTTATAAAACCCCAAAGATAAACTTTTTTTTAAAAAAAAAAGGAAGGGTAAAGAGGATGTGAAAAAGAGTAAAGTCGGTAATGTATATATGTGAAGGTGTCATAATGAAGCCATTATTTAAGGTTTTAAAGTGATAAGAATGAATACATGCTACAGTGGAGCATAGTATCAGTTGTTGATTATTGCCTTTCTGGAATACCTTGAAACTAAACTAAACTAAAATTTCTTAATTAAATATAAAGGCTCATTGTATTTTTTTAAATATCTATTAAAAATAAACCTGTAATCGCCTAAATCCCTCCCCATTGGCAGCACTCTAACGTCTACCTCTACACATGAAGCTGCCCTTTAGTCAATTCCAGCTTAGAGTGATGAGTAACCATGGCTCCATCCTATATTCTCCATCAGTGACAGAGAGACATTTGCAGGCCCTGTCTCCTGGAGAGCTCTCCCATAGGTAGAGTTGGAGTTTCTGTAAGAGAGTTCCTTATAGGAACCTAGTCTGAACTCTACATTAAAATTAGAAACTGCCAGTTCTATGGGATTGACAAGGCAAGGTTTCTTATCTCTGGGATTTTATGCACTTCCCCCAAGAAGACTGGCAGGGAATCCATCTCTGGGCAAGAGGGTGACAGACCCCCTTTGATGATGAGCACCCACAGGCACAGCGGGCAGGCTTTTGCTATTCATCGTACTGCACAGCTGTGGCAATGGCCTCTGGTCAAAAAATGGGGGAGGGCTTCAGTTTAAATGAAAGGGAAGACAGTTCCAGAGAGGGAACTGCTTTAGACTCTGGATTTCTGTCCTCTGGGAAGCCCGAGGTTTACGATCTAACCTCTGTTTTACTGAAACGTCATAGTTAAAGCAATGTAGCCTAACTTCTGTAAGCTCACGCTGAACAAAGTCTCGATGGTCATGTTCTCATGCCTAGAGGATATACGTGCACATATGACTATCATCATGCTTACTCAAGTGGTTTTATCACTGTCTTCTCTGTCTCTGTCTCTCTGTCTGTCTGCTCTCTCTCTCTCTCATTAGATCCTATGCTTACCATAAAATAGTTTGTTGACCCATTTCCATTAGTCTTACATCCTCTGCTTTACTTCAGGATCATCAATGTGGAAGATTTCTTTAACGGTTTGAGAACCTGAGAAGGGAATGTTCACACATGTAAAAATGTCCTGTGCAAATCTTGAAAAGTATGCAGGCATGTTCTCTAGTCATGTTTACAATTATTGAAAGAGACTCTATAGCTGGAGACTATCTCCAGCCAGGCAGAACTAAAGGCACCTAAGGAGTTAACCCAAGTATATAAATGAATATGCTAATCAGTGCATAATTTATCACTGAAGAAACATATTTATTGTGTCCGCTATTTGATTAGATAGCTTCAATGTTCAATTAATCAGTTGCCTTTCAATATCATTCCCTGAGCTGCTTAATTAATCTGTAGCTCTGTAACCCTATTCATCCTCGGAGCAGTTACTCACCCCACTTCAAATGACAAACCCAGGAACTGTGCCACATAAAGACTTTATGTCAATGTCAGGCGAAGGTTGATAAGTAGCTACCTTCTTTTTTTCTTTATCGGGTTAATCAAACCAATCAGCCTTATAGGATTTACATTTGTCAGAAAATTTTAATGAGTTGAAACTAATGAGGAATAGAAGAGACAAACCAGCAAGAGAATGTTGGCTCTCCTTGGATACCTCAAGGCAGTGTACTACCTTTTATTAAGTAGGGTATGTTTCCTCCTGATTTTCCAGATGAGGAATTTGAAACATACCACTGATTGAGCAGAGACCCGTCTCTGACCCTGTGTTCATTAGCTAGCGATGGGGGATACAAACCCCCATCTTTGAAACAACCTGTGATCTACACATTTATTGCCTTCTGGGAACCATTTAATCCTTCCCTAATGCCATCAATAGTTACAGTAAAGTTCTATAAATGTTTAGTCCCCCCGAGATGATCTACATATGGCATAAGCACCTAAGACACCCAGGATTTTAATCACATCTTCATTAGATCTTGATGTCCTGATTTAATACCATTACATTCAGCCATTAAAGACCAATACTTACAGCAACAAGAAAGACCAAGAATAATTAAATTACAAGTTTGACTTTAATATATATGTAATTCTGAGAACTGTAGCAGCCTTTTGACAAGTAGTTTTCATTTCCTTAACAAGTAATAACTTATCCAATAATGTTTTCCAAATCTTGCTCATACCCTGAAAAGACTACAGATTTTCTGAGCTTATTGGCTGTTAAGTTTTATTTTCTTAGCAACTAATTCTATTAGCAACCAATACCAAGCAACAAAGAGATTGATTTGGCTGAGAATATTAGAAAGTATAAGGGTCCAAACAAACTGACCCATGGTTGGCTCTAAGTATTGAAACATATCACCTTAATGTCATCTTTTTACAATTTTTTAATCATGATTTCCTCTGTATTGATTTAGTTTTTAAAGGTGATCTGATCAATGTTCTATGTTGCTTAGAATGTAGACATTAAGTCAGTTTGCCTTTCTTTCAAGGTAGTTCCTGAAACTGTCAGCCAGGTGCATCCAAATAAAATGAGAATTTTGGAATAGGGTCCTCCTCATTCCGCAGTAATAGCACCTAAAGTTGAATGCACACATAGTAATGCTCATGAAAGTCTGTTGTATTAGTGATTCACTATATTAAAACAAACCTTTGCTTAATTGTTGGAAGAAATTAAGTCAAACGCTTGCTTTTTATGGTACTGAAACTGAAATACCATTCTTGGAGCCAGCAAGATAGCACAGAGGGCAAAGATACTTGCCAACACACCTGATGATCTGAATCAAATCCTCAGGACCCACATGGTAGAAGGAGAAAAAAGTACGCCATGTGTGTGTCTCGTGTGTGTGTGTATGTGTGTATGCACACATACATTAAATAAGTGTAATGTTCTACTTTTGAGTCTTATGATAAGTATAAACTGGGGTACTATTTAAAAATTCTGGTTTACATAAAAATATTTATTAGAGATAAACATTTAAAATATAAATGCTGAGAATGTCAAATAGATAGCAAACAAATGTGTATACATGGAGTGGAATGGCTTATAAGATACAAATTATCATAATGATGTCATTTACTAAATTGAACTTCAAAAAAATAATTTCAGTGTATTGGTACAAGCTTCCTTTCATAACATTTTCTGTGTATTTTTAACAAAAGTACTATCACACATTTGTAATGATTGTTTATACAAGCTTGAGGAAGATCTATCAAACAACTGTGCATTACTTCCCTGGAATCTACTTCTGTTTTTCCTGTGGTTCCATAGGATAGTGATATCCTATGCATTCAAGTGCTAAGAAAATGAGGAAAGTAGAACAGAAGTGAATTAAGTCAAATTGTTAAGGTGTGTGTGGGATTGCTCTATAGCTGTGGGGAGAGGACCCATGAGACCAGTACCCCGGCTTAAAGGGAGGTGTGCTGGCCTGCATCTTCATATTCAAAAGTACAGAAATCAGAGCTCTATGTTACTGGTGCTCTTTCTCCTGTCCTCACATCTTCTCACACACTGTCCATTCTTCCTGGAATGCTCTTCCGCCCCTGAGTAGTGACCCAGAAAACCCCTAGCATTCCTAGAGGGTGTTGTCAGGAGTGTCTTCCTGTCATAAGGCTAACTAAGTCATGTCACTATCACCATACTTACAAGCTTGTATCAAGAACACTTGTTAAGTCACTTTGAAATTTTAATGACAGTGACTGTGTGGGGTCCATTTCTATATCCCCGAAATCTGGTAGAGTCTTAGGAAAATCACAGGTAAACAATACATATACCTTGAATGAGCAAAAGGATACTAGAAAATGCAGAAGAGACCTGCTAAACATACTTGTTATAAATAGAAAAATATTTTGGAACTCTTTTGTAACCTTTTCCCTTGTATTCATGTGTATTTATGAAAAAACACACATTCTTGCATGCACATGTACACATTTTTTGGACCAGCAGAGTGTTTTCCACAGTCTCCACTTTGAAGACTTCCATCTCTTTAGAGGGATTGAAGATCATTACCTAAGTCTAAGAAGCTGTTTCAACACAATACAAAATCTATGTTGGGCCAGAGTAAGCTTAAGGGTTTTTTTTTTTTCCAGATTCCCTGAGCTCTGCCTAATGTTTGGCTATGCATCTGCATCTGTTTGCATCAGCTGCCAAATGAAACATCTCTGATTACAATGGAAATGGGCACCAATCTGTACATAGGAGAGAGAATATCATTAGGCATTATTACATTGACTCCCCCACCCCAGTCATGTTTGGTTCTATCCTACATCTCTGAGTGATCCACCCTGTGGGTCCTGGTGCACGGGGCAGTTTCAGAGGTGGGCTTATTTAATCATAAGAGGGGCAGAAAGGATTGTAGGAACCAGAGGGGGTCAAGGACACCACAGGAAAACCCACAGAATTAACTAACCTGGACTCATAGATACTCACAGAGAGTGAACTGAGAACCAGGCACCCTGCATGGAACTGACCTAGGCACTCTACGTATATGTTACAGTTGTGTGGCTTGGTCCTCTTGTGTGACTCCTAACAGTGAGAACCAGGGCTGTTTCTAACTCTTTTGCTGGCCTTTGGGACCCTATTCTTCATACTGGGTCTCCTTGCCCTGCCTTAATACATGAGGAGGTACTTAGTCTTATTACAACTTGATATGCCATGTTTTGTTGATACTCATGGGAGACCTGCCCTTTCCTAAACAGAAACGGAGAAGGGAATTGTGGGGAATCCACAGAGGGAAGAGTGGAGGGAGAGTCAGGGAGGAGAGGAAGAAGGGGGTGTTTAATTAATTAAAAAAGATTTATTAAAATTCTGATGATTCTGCATTACTACTTCAAGTACAAAACATGCATTTGATTTGTAAGAATGGCTGAATCACTGTTTTGTTCTGTTCTGTTTTGTTTTTTTTTATTTGGTTTTTTTTTTTTTTAAAGCCAGTCAAGTCATGTACCTTTAGGTGGGTCAATGGTAAATCCTATTTCTGTTAGTACATACATAAAAATGCAACAAGCCATAAATAAGGATTGCTTTAGATAACTGTTTTGTTTTTGGTTTAAGGGATCAGATTTTGCTTTGGGTAATTAACCCTTTGTCTGTCACGTGTGTTTTGTGTATACTTATGTACTCAAACTTTTAGTTTCTAATACAGCTTAATTGACAAATTATTTCAAAATTACCTAAATACAAATAAGGGCTACCTCCCTTTGCTACCTGAGGCCTTTCTGATGAGCATTTAGTGAAGCAGATACTGGACATGATTTTTCCCTTTCATCTGTGAAAGCTAGCACTGTGCACTGTCTATTAATAGCTCTGAGAAAACTTTTAATTTTGAATCTTCCTTTGCGTCTCCTCATTCAGTTGTCCAACAAGCTACATTTTACTGCTGAAATAGCTCTGCTGTGAGATTTTCAACTGTCCCTTTAGCTGGGGCTCATATTATTGCCCAGAGCATATTGCTCATCTAAAAACGCCTTTCCTACATACATACCACTTAACCATGGTGCTTGTAACCATGCCCCTGAAGTTACCAAGGAGATAGGCCAGAATGTTTGTTGTACTGCTCATCTTATGTCAGTGCTGAGCAACAGATATAAAATTACTGATTCTACTAAAGAGGCCACTGAATGACTCAATGCTTGCTTTACATTGGTGACAAACTGACCAAGTGTCAGTGACAACTGGCAATCTGGTCACTAAGATCCAAGCCTTATGATTTAATGTTATTGGTTATTGCTAAAATTGTCCTAAACTTTCACTTCCAATTAAATCATAAACTACAGGATCAACCACATGGCATGTTTTGTTTTGAAAATACTTTGTGCACAGTGAGGACTCAGCTCGTAATTACTGAGTATTAAAAGCACATCAACAAATTTTCCTGTGGTGTGTTTGAAATTCCAAAAATGGAGTCCACATTGTTGTACGTTTTATTAAGGAACTACATAGAAAGAGTAGGTTAGCTTCCTAGGGACATTTCTCTTCTTAGATGTTGTTCTTCTCCACATTATCCAACACTATAATTGATCATTGGGCTTGGCTAGGGAAAAAAAAAAACTAACTGGTGGGGGCAAAGGCTTACCCAGCAGAAATGCCAGAAGCATATTTTAATGGATTTTCTGAAAATAGGAAGGTGCACAAGAAAATCTTCAGGGAACTTAAGTTAAGAAGCATCTTGGGCCAAGGGGGACAGACTCAGAACAGGGTGGGAAAAGGGCAGTCGGTTGAGATAACTCTGACAGACCATGGTGGGCACTCTGTTTGCCATGACTAATTGCGAATTGATTGGCCATGCAGAAAGGTTATGTTTTATTAAGGGAAACCTTTCTCCCTTTTGTCGTTATGAAATACGTTCTTCTGCAGATTGTTATTCCCTTCCCATACTAAACCCTCATTAATTTATAATTTACCACATTGCTTTAAAAGTGCTGCCGAGATTTCCTGTTTCTCTCACGTGTACTGCCTCTAATAGAGAAAGTCAAGTCGGATACAGGCTAAAATGCTTCTTGTCTCAAGGGCTGCATGCCAGACATGCTGGTGCCAAAACTTTCCCCCAACAGTCTTTAGATGTTGTAAATGTTTCAAAATGCCATTTGCAGGCACTGCGAATATGAGTCGGGCTCTCCGGTTCTTTCGCTATTGACTGTAAATCGACAGTGGTTTTCAGAATCTGGAGGCAAAGAGAAACAGCTTCCTAGGGAATCTGTATTAAATTTGAGGACAATAATCCTCATGGAGTGGGGGCTCACAATTTCATCAAGTACGGATCTCGGGTCAGAGGCAATAGAAAGGGAGAACAGGAAATAAACACCTTTACCGTCATAATCCTCTCTGCCAGTGGATTTGACAGAATCTGGGAAATTGTCAGTGGGAAAGAGGGGTCAAAATGGCTCTCTCATTTTTGTTTGTCAAAAAAGAGAAAGGAACTCAAAAAGCAGAAGTTTTAGCAGCCATGTACTTCGAATTCCATTTTGCTGATATGTAGGGAATGTGAGGATAAATCAACAATGTAAACATTTTACTATTCTCTAATGTGAAATTCCTAGGAGATACGTAAATATAGTTCTAAGTTCTTTTATTATTATTATTAATATTATTTTCTAAAACAACCTTTTCTCATTTTACATACCTATCCCAGTTTCCACTTTCTCCCTTTCTCCTGTTCACCTCTCTTTTCCCCCACCCCAACCCCTCAATCCACTCCTCAGAGTGGGAAAGGCTTCCCAACGGGTGTCAACAAACTCTGACACAACACTTTGAGGAAGGACCGAGGCCCTCCCCCATATATCTCGACTGAGCAAGATATTCCTCCAAAAAGAATTGGGTCCAAAAAGCCGGTTCAAGCACTGGAAATAAATCCTGGTCCCATTGTTAATGGCCCCACAGACTGCCCAAGCCTCACGTCTGTCACCCACATTTAGTAGGGCTAGTTTGGTCCTGTGCAGGTTCCCTTGCTATCAATCCAGAGTCTAAGACCTTTGTGGGCTTTCAAATATATTTAGAATGTGTATGCATGCATGTATGTACAATTGTTTGTGTGTGAGCATGTGTTTGTATGTGAATGTTTTTGAATGTATGTTTTTCCTGAAAATAGATTATTTTCTCATATAATATATCATGACTATAGTTTCCCTTCCCTCTACTCACCCCAGTTCCTCCCCACATCCTCTGCTCTCCAGAGCCATCCCTTCCTGTCTTCAGTTTAAAAGAACAGGCTTCTAAGATATAATAGCCAAACACGAAAAATAAAATTAAGCAAAAATTTCCATATTGAAGTTGTGCGTGGCAACCCAACAGAAGAGTCCCAAGAGTGGAGCAAACAAGATTCAGAGATTCATTTGTTCACATAACCAGGAGTCCCATATAAATAAATACTAAGCTATTATTTGTTATATATTTGTTGCTAGAGGAAGTTTCTGTGATGATGACTGGATAAAACACTAATGTGTAAGTATAGCAGAATATCATTAGGAATCACTTTATTGATTTGTTTGTTTTCAGACTAGTCTTCTTTGGTTTTACCCTAGGTGTTATCTACTCTGGTTCTTGGTTACCCAAGCAGTGTTGACTATGGGTTCCCTCTCATGGAGTGTGCCTTAAGTCAAATCAGACATTGGTTGGCTACTCCCCCCAAGTCCTGTGCTACCATTGCCCTAGTATATCGTGCCAGACAGATTGTAGCCAAAGGTTTTGTGCCTGAGTTGGTTTCCATGTTTCTCTTTTAGAAGCCAGCAAGTACCCTCTCACATGGAAGAGACTAGAAACAGAAGTGAAGGGTCCATGTAGATATTAGTTTGACTTCTCCATGTTGCGTGAGTTGTGTGGTTGCTTTTCTCAGCAATATGTCCCTGTTGTGAGTATGTGGAGGGCAACCTTTTGTCTTGGCATCAGCATGGGTTGATGGTGAATTCCATGTGACCCTTTGGTGAACCATTCAATTGAATACAACCCAGCCCCTCAACTGAAAGGTTTGCGGGGCCACAGGAGATGACCTGTTGAAACTCTGTATCCTGGCAGTCCTCATTAGGGTCACTTTCATAGATTCCACAAAGTTTCCACCCTATTAGTTTTCCACACCACAATCCAAATGCCCCCAAATCCAGCCATCTCTTCCTGTGCACTCAACCCACACCTGATCCCTTCCATTTCTGTCCCACCCATTCCCAATCCACCCACAACAACTATGATTTCTCTTTCCCAGGGAGGTCCCTGCATTCCTGTTAGACAGTTCCTCTTTACCTAAACTCTCTATCTCTATTGGCTGTAACTTGGTTATCATTTATTAATGGCTAATATCACTCTATAACTGAATACATGGCACATTTGTCTATCTGGGTCTGATTTACCTCACTCAGGATGATTTTTTTTTTAGTTCTACCCATTTCCTTGCAAATTTTATGACATCATTTTTAAAATTATTTATTTATTTTACATTCCAATCACAGTTTGCTCTCACTCCTCTCCTCCCAATCTTTCCCACCTAAATCCCCTTTCATTTTTAACAGCTGAGTAATACTCCATTGTTCAAATGATCCACATTTTGCTTTTTCATTCTTCTGTTGAGGGACATGTAGGTTTTTTACCATTTCTGGCTATTATGAATAAAGTCAATAAAATCAATGAACATGATTGAGTAAGTTCCCTTGCTGTAGGATGGTGTGTCCTTTGTGAATATGCCCAAGAATAGAATGCTAGGTCTTGAGAGATATGCCTATGTATTTGGGCTTTATTAGTATTTTATGAAGGATTCACTCTCATCAACATAGGGTCCAGAAAGATACGATCAATATACAAAGGAAGCTAAATGTAGAAAGATAAGAAAGTCCTCAGATCAATCCTATAGTATCTATTCAATTGATGTTCATAACTGACAAATAAGAACACAGACTTAGTGTTACTTAACCTTAACCTTGGTTTTTTTTTCCCCTAGAGAAAGCTACAAACTATCTTTTCTTAAATTTCGTGCTAATATTTCAACTTCTTAAGAGTTAAAATCATATGACAATCAAATGAAATATATATTTGATATAAATTTACTTTTACAGACTGATAAAACCCCTGGATTGTAGTGTTTAAAGGACTTACAGTAAGTAATTCAGTAGTATAAGCGATCACGTAATTTGATACCAAATAAAATAAAATGAGAGTCAGTGGGTGAACTTGTAAGTGTGCTGGAAGAGGGAAGATCAATGTTGGCAGAGGTTTAATCAGAGTTCCACGAAGAAGTGGGGATTTCCCTGAAACATGAAGGTCAGGTTGTTATCGGCTGGAATAAACAAAGAAGAAATAATAGAGATGATAATGTGAGCTGAATATAAATGGCTTACTCTGAGCAAAAGAGTGGACTGGAAACTTTCTAACTCAGGACATTGTTTTATTTCCTCTAATCTTACCTCACTAAAAAAATACTGTATGCTTCCTTAGAAAATATTTATTAAATATATGCTATGAACCCAGAATTGTTTCAGACTTTGAAGTAGGCTTCAGGTTGATTCTATATGCATGTTATTTCTTGCATGCAGACATTGGTTGGATGCAACTTCATTCCAAACTGAACATGATAAGTAACACTCACCATGCTTTATATAAACTAGAAAGACATCAAGTTCCTGGAGAATTTCTGGAGTCCTAATATATGAACTATTAATTCTATACCGTGTGAAATACTTGTTTCGAACACTAGGGAAGCAAATGTGAAAAAGGCAATGTCATATTTTCCATAGTTTATATAAAAATATGAGTAGTCAAGTTCATTTTCTATAGCACTATGCAGCCATTGAATAAATGCTTACCAGAACATACTAAAATTAGCATGGTAGTATTTTAATAATTCATATATCCATTTGTGTAGGGAAGTACATGGATATTCATAAAGATGAGTAGAGAGAATAAAAAATGGTTTCAGAGAAGCACTACTGGAAATATCAAGAAACACCTTTGAATATATATAATCTACCTTTCATTTTACAGAAAAGTAAAACAGTAACCATGTATACGCATTTTGAATGGCCTTTCAGCTTCTTCAAATGCGTTAATATCTTTTTAAAATATGGCATTATGGTTTGCATTCAAGTATATTAAATAATCAAAGGACAGTGGGTACATAATACAGAGTGTACATCATAATGGGGTTAAAAGGCAATTACTCAGCTAGCGAATGAATGTGAGATAGTACTTAGAGAAACTTGGTCCAAACATTCATCGCCTATGGCACAGTAGTCTGCAAAATATAAAGTTAGCAAAGCATCTATACGGATATCTCAAATCTAGTATTACTTTTAAAACACGATCAAACATCTGAGAGTCATGCCAAGAGCTGGAAATTTTAGGCAGCTTAGTATAAAGTATGGACTTACAAAGCTTGCAGTGCATAACATTGCATTAACAAACTGCTATTGCCAGCCTAACCTTGCCATCTATTTCTCACAGATATCCTATCCAGGCATGTTTCCAAGACACACAGAATATAAGCTGTGCACTCTCTCAATTTAACTTGAAAACCAAGGAAGATCAGATCCATATGAACAAGAAAAATAAAGTGTCAGTGTGACCATCTTGAGTATTACTTTACAAAATGGCTTCTTTATAACTGGCACACTACATAACAAATATAATGCGATTTAGACTTATTTTGTTGCATACCTTTTGAAAACCATACTTCAATCATGGAAAGTGGTAAAAAAAATCAATATTCACATAATACATTGAACTTAAAAATGTATATCCAAAATGAATTCCAGCATTTGAACTTTAGCCATATTTCACCTCCCTCAACCCCATTTCTTCTCCGTCAGCACAGCGTTATCTCAGGCCGCAGCCATTAAGGTGGTTTTCTCTCTGTTCCTGACTCTCTTGCATTCATTTTGCTGCCTGCTCTGGTAGAATTTTTATCTTCACAAATGTGTTACCTAATTTGTCTATTTCTGTGTCCTGTAAGCTTTTGTCTATATGCTAAAAAGTTAATGTTACAGTTCCTTCAGTTTATAAAAATCAAAACTAGGAGTATTGATAGTGGTAACTTCATGTACTTTTTAAGGTAGTTTTGTGAGATATAGAACTTTCTGGCTTATTAGTCGATAATTTCTAAAAATGTGGATTTGAGGCATGTAAGGAAAAGAAGCTTGATTAACGGACACTTGCATTACAAGGCTAAGTAATAGATTCTTCTTAGAAGTTAGCATGTGCGATTGGTCTTAAAAAATCTTCCGTTGGTTTTTGGATTTAATGCAGATGTCTCCTTCACTTTCACAGTAAATGTGTTATAACCTTCCCCTAGAGTACTAGGATATGGATTTGGAGAAATCAGAGCTATTCGAAAAATTGAGAGTTGTTTTTCTTTTATGACTAAACTGCTCTCCCAAAAGTCACTTAGTCAATGGTAACAAAGTTTCTGGGTCTGCAAATTACTTTACCTTGATGACTGACTACTGGTTAATTTGCATCCCTCATGAGAAAGGCCTTTCTAATACAAAGATACTTTCTTCATCATGAGTGAATGAATCTATGTCTGAAAAATACCTTCCCTTCCCATTTTTGCCTGTGAACAGTATTGCTCTCATAAAAGTGGCCTGTCAACCTTCCTACCACTGATGATGAGTACACAGAGCAGGTACCAGACAGGAAATAGATATTTGAGTGTATTTTTTCCAATTATATTATTAGAAAATATTAATAAACTACCTCATTCTTTTCATGAGCCTTTTCAATTAAACCTTCTACTCAGAGGAATGTTAGACTGTGAAATTTGGAACAATTTCAAAAATATTAATAAGTAAGTTTATGTTTTCACCTTATGTATGGTATTAATTTCAAAACAGATACAATCTCTATGTACAAATTTTATTTGTGGGAGAAAGGTAAATATTTCAGAAAGGTGAATTTTCCGCTTAGCACAGACACTTTGAGGGATTTTGTCTCTTCAAGACAGGAGAATCTCAACCATCAAGCATTGTTAGTGTCTCTGGGTGAGGAGACAATTTCTTTATAGTTTCTCTTTTATAATTATGGGCACCTTAGAAACTAACATTTAACTTTTGATATGGAGATGTCTTTAGTATAATATGAACTATTTTATTCTTTGGAGGAATCTATATGTTACCATCAAAAATGTCTCTTCATTTATGGAGTAATCCTTTTCATAAAAGGTGACCTAGTTTTTTGATTTAGTGAGATTTTAACATGAGGATTCTTTTTATGTTCCCAAGTGTAGATCCAAATATGATAATGGTAGAAACATTATCACTGAAAGTTTAAGAAAGACAATTGTTTGGGGAAGCAGTGCATGCTAGCATCTAAGAACACTCTGATTTATAGGTTGCAATTTTGTGAAGAACAGTTTCCATTTCTCGTCAAAGGATATGTGCCTATGTTCTTATAAATGAAATGATGTCATGTTTAAAAGCAATGATTACCAAAGAAATGAGAAGAGGTAGAGTCAGGTAATAGAAGAGATAAGGATGGCTTTGTCAAAGTGAAAAGCTAGTTGAAACTGCTAAGAAGCACAGGGCCAAAGAGGCTATGAAAAGACTTTGAAGGTTCAAAACATAGCGCAAGCAATGGAATGGTTTCCAAAAGAGGGAAAACATCTGAGCTGTCATTACTGTTCTAAGTGGAAATGGACTTTCAGAGAAGTGTTAGTTCAAACTGTTACACTGCATTTTCTTCTCTAGAAAATTCTGGGCAGCTAGGGGCTGGATGCAGGGAAATCTGAAGACATGGTGTGACTGAGATTAGTCATGGGCAAATGGGTTCAGGAGATGATCAAAGTGCAATAATAATTAGGACGGAGTAAAGTGTGTCAAGAGAATGTCAGCTTGGTGAGGATCAAGGGAATGGGCAAAGCTCTGACTAAGACACTGGCTGTTTGGGGATTGATGTGTCAGTTCTCACTCTATCTTCAAAGAAGGACCATATTTTTATTAGCTACTTTCCCCATTTCTGTGATAAAGCACCTTAACAAAAGCAACTTGAGAGACAAGAAGTTTATTTTAGCTCACAGCATGCTGAGAAAATCATGATTGCAGGTACTTGAGGCAGATAATCACATTCACAGACAGGAAGCATAGAGTGACGAATGCTGGTTTGTGACTCACTGTCACCTTTATCTTCATTCTAGGACCCTCCACTTAAGTTGGGAAGGGACATATGTATTTAAGGGAAGGTATCTGGGTGAAATGAGAGAGAAGAAAGAGACAGTGATGAAATTAAATTTCACTTAAAACATTAAATACATTAACAGACAAAAGATGCTTCTTACTATCTCAACTAACCCAGTCTTCGATAGTCTCTCACAGGCATGCCCAGAGGCTAACCTAATTCAAATAGAAGCCTCACAGTTTTGTCTGGAGGCTTGTCTCCTGTGTTTTTCTTGATCCTCTAAAAATTAATCAATATCAGTCATCACACTTTTCATCTGAATTCATTGGCAATAATCTTCAGTGTGTGTAGGAAATGTTTCATTGTAGTTCCGGCCCCGAATATTTTTTTGTATTCTTTTATTTTTGAGATTATAATATAATTACAACATTTGACCCTTTCTTTTCTTCCTTTCAAACCCTCCTATACACCCCCTGTGTTCCCTTGACCTATTTTTTCATTCATTGTTGTAATATGCTTATATATTCATCAATATAATCTGCTGAGTCCATATAATGTTACCTGTATGTATGTTTTCAGGAATGATCACTTGGTATAGGATAACCAATTGATGTGCTCTTCTCTCGGGAGGACCATTTCTCCTACTCACAGCATTCCTTAGCTGCTTGCAGTTTTTTGGGTGGGGCTGAATCCTCATGGTCTTTCCTAGGTCCATTTTGGCATGTTTATTCTTGCTGGGTTTTTTTTTCCTTTCAAATTAAGGCTACTCTGACTATTTTATAGGTAAATATTTATACACATTTGGTATTGAAACATTTTCAGACATGTAAAATATTTCTCTAACTTTTTGTTCTTTACAAAAACATATTGTTCCCAGACCAGACCAGACCAAAATCTTGACTATTGCACATCAACTGAAATACATCTGAGTTTAAATATAAGAAATCAGTGGGTTTTAAACCTCAACTTTACAGTGGCTTCTCACTAGCAAATAATGATGGCTTTAAAACTGCATGCTTACTATAAAATACTGGGCTTGTCTTTTTCTTTAAATCAAAGCAGTCTATGTACAGTTTCAATTTTTTATTAATTTTCCTGTTACCATTTATTGCTGGGCATGGAAACTCTAACTCAGTGATGTGGTGCCTGATGCCTTCTTAATCCTGTTCTGTTATGATGCTTTCTTAACTCCTCATCATTTGGAAGGAACTCTTGCCCGTGAAGGTTGAGATTCTCCTCATTTTCAGTACTTTATCTATTTTATAAGGGCCTTCTGGTCAACTTGAATATTCTCCAAGGCAGCATGGATAAATAGACCTGGGTAGCTGTGCTTTTAAATACAAATAGTGGACCTTTCAGTAATTAGGGCCAGAGACCTGGCAAAGGTGTTCTCTATCATCGCCCATCTTCGCATTTTTATTTAATCATTATCCAATTATTATGGCTTCACTATATTCTGAAGATTTCAGTTCATTCTCAAGAAATACTTAAGTACTTTTCCTATAATCATTTGTTCTTCTGGATTAAGAAAAAAATTAAAAAGTTTTATTTTTCCCCAGTTCCATTAGTTATCAAAGCCATTCTTTCTCATGCACCATGTGAAACTCAAAGGTTAACTTGTTCATAGAATTTAATCAAGAGGTGATTGTAGTCTGGTGTCCTTAGACATGTGGAATGTGTCCTTAGACATGGGGAATGAAAAGGTTACGAACTCAAAGTGTCTAGAACATTGTTTCAGCACATATTAATTAGTGGCAAATGACCTGAATTGATTCTGTCTACATCTGGTCAAATGAACAAGTAGATATTTGACTTGCAGTCTCAGATTCTAGAAGCCTGGCTGTGGGATTCTCCATCAGAAATCCCAGGGTTGAATAATAACTCTTTGAAGGACTTAGTATTTGTTTTAGAAGTCCCATAGAGTGAGTCACCCCCTCCAAGAAATGATTGATACTAAACAAGCCATCAGAATCTAACTGTGGAGAAAATTGTAACTGTATCGATTAGAAGATAAAATAGACAGAAATAGACTTGAAATGACATAGAATTCATAGCACCATTTAAATAGGTATGGAGCTTTGAAGGTGTCAATCGCTCAGAATTTAATTTTCTCAATTGTAAATGAGTATAATACTTGTTGGGACTCAGGGGTGTTTTTCCAGGGATTAGCCTGAGATGTTCTTAAGGAACTCTGGGAAATACTCTACATAATATATGATCAGTTTTTTTTTCTCAAGCACTGTGAGAAAATAAATTTTTACATAGTAAGCAAGGGATGCACTTGTGACTAGACACCTTCAGAATGTTAGGCTACAGTTTGAATATTTAAGTCACAACAAGAAATTTCACTAAAACTATTAATAATCAAAGTATAATTAACCAAGAAGTTTCATATTTGTCAGGAATGATTAATATATGGTTTCTGCAACGTTAGTGTCATGTGACTTTTCAAACATCGAAGAGTATCTATGTGTTTTTGTGGCTGTGGCCAGAACAGTTCAAATTGAACTCAGAAACAATTGTTATGAAGTATCTCACTTTTCAACATACCACTGTGACTCCGGCTAGCACACATCTTTAGCCAATACCACCTTGTAGATCTTGTATAACACCATCATCTTCCTCACTCCCCTTCAGTATTCCTGATTGTGGAGGTTAGAGACTAGGAAGCACACATGAAGGGCCCTTTTTCATGTTTATTGGATAATGGAAAACAGTGGTAATTTGCAGTATTAGTGCTCAAGTTGTTTAAATGTAGTAAGAGATACCAGGCCCTAAAACAACAGAGAGGTACAGCACAGCACTAATTCCATCGGTGAATTGTGTATGTCGTATGGGAGAGCAAATGTGGAGTTCGGGAAAAGGAGAATGTCTGCTTCAAATTGAACATAGACCTAAAGTTATTTCAGGAACTTTGGCCAGAGGGTTTTATTTTACTACTGTATTTTTTTTTCTGGTACCACATCAACATGTTGTAAACAATTTGAAAGGATGCTAAAAAACACCTATAAATTTTCCATTTAATGGAGATAAGTGAAAAAGGAGTACAGCTGATCAGCCACTGGGTGATTTGAGAGTGATGCTTTGATCCAATGAATGATTTTTATTGCTTAATGCCTTTCCAGAGGAGTGGAGAGAGTCAGTCCCATGTTTTATTTTTTGGAGGTCATATCACATCTGAAACTTTGGCCATCATCCATCATTTTCGATGTCATGAAGAAAAATTAAAAAATAAACACCATTTTTCAGTCTTCAAACATTGCAGAAAAATAAACTCGCCAATAAACACATTACACACTGTGGTTGAGAGTCACATTCATGGAAGGTGACTTTAGAATTTGCCAGACCATCTCTCTTACCTTTCTAAGAAGGAATTCCTTACCACTGTAATGAAAAGGAACCATAAATAATGAAGAAATGTATATAAAGGAATGCTAGGTTTAGTTTGATGTCATGTTTACATTTAAAATGTGAAGCACTTCCTCTAGATGTGTTAGTGTTTATCAGGGCAAATTTTACACACCCACAGCAAAGTTTCCAACTTTTGATACTGTATTTTCAGTCTTAGAATATCATTCTTTATAATTTCTCTGAATCATTATTTTATTTATCTTGAGCGTAAAGTTTCTTGTCCTAAGTGTCATTATAGAAGAGTTTCAAAACCCTTGCTTGCTATTGGAGCATCTGGGTCCCAAGAGAGAAGTTCTCCTCAGTTAATTTTTCTCAAACAAATTTGGGTAATAATGCCTTGCTTATCTTACAGATTTAGCAATTTTGAATTTTATATAGGATATTGTAAATTATTGAATAGATATTAGATTTTGTTGTTTAAATCCAAAGAGGAGTGTGTATGTGTGTGTATGTATGTACATATATATGTATGTGTTCTTTGTCACAATTCCATATTGATACCCCTATCAACATGGGCCACAACTGGAATGCCTCTTCAGAGCTTGTTTTTTCCTAGATAGCTTGGAGTCCTGTAGTTTGGCAACATTTGTATTTAGTGTTTGCCCCACTTCTCCTACCAGGCTCTCCTTTGCAGGATTTACCTCCATGTGCATGGCATTCCCTATGTGGTTTTGTAAATCAGTCACACTAGAAGAATCACATTTATGTATATGACCTGAATGCTCAAGAAAGGTACCTAAGCAAGAGCTCTGTAGAAAGTAGCTCAAGTAGCTCAAAATCATCACTTAGAACATGCACTGCTCCGACATCACTCCTCTACATGAAGACACCCAATGTTCCCATCACAGTGGTTTCGTTCTTCTCCATGTAGGTATCCAGTTTCCCCAGTACCATTAAGTATTGTAGTTTGTTTTTAAAATTAATACTATGTATTTGTAGTATAACTAACTTGAAATCCATATGGTGATAGCTTTAGTATTTCCTGTTTATTTATTTATTTATTTATTTTGCTTTTCTTTATTGTATTATTTGAGAGAGAAGTATGTTCAGGCCTAGTAGGAAAGAGGGGATCGGAGGATGACTTGAAGGCATTTGTTCTCTTTCTACCGCATGGATCCAAGGCTAGAACTTAGGCCATCAGTATTGGTACAAAGTGCCATTACCAACTGAGTCATTTTTCCAGCCATCCCCCCAACACACACAACGTTCTTTTGCCTCAGGATTGCAGTGATTATTCATGATCCTTAGTGCTTCCAAATAAGTTGTAGGATTTCCTCTTTCTAATCCCGTGAAGAATGGCATTCAAATTATGTGGGAGTATTGTTGAATCTGTAGATTGCTTTCAGTTAGATGGCCATCTTCACAATATTCTTTCTACGCTCTATGATGCTAGGCCTTTTGTCTTACCTTTCTTTCAACTTCTTTCTTGAGTCTTTACCAAGTTTCATTATAGAGGTCATTTAACTTCCTTGATTAAATTTGTTCCAAAGGTTTTATTTCTTCTCGACTGTGAAAGAAAGAGATTGCATTTTTGATCTCTTTCTGATCATGTTTATTGTTGATATATTGGAAGGCTACAGATGTGAATGTTAATTTGTATCCTGACACTTTTCTGAAAGAGTTAATATTAATAGTTTCTAGTGACATCTATTTAGGGTCTAATGTAAATAAATTATATCATTTTTAAATAAAAATAATTGGGCTTCTTTATGTCTTATTTCTATATCTTTTATTGTCATCTCTTACGATTTTAGTTAATACTTCCATCACTATATTGAATTAGAAAATATTACTAAAGTCTTAAAGGAAAAAAGGAAGAGATCATTTAGTAGATTTCTGTGTAATCCTCTTCATCTCATATTGTAGCAGTCTCTCTACGACACTTGCCCTCTCTGAGCTCAATTTTCATATGTATAAATTAAAAGTGAAAATTCTTGTCTTATGTGGGACATTGAATAGTAATAATACCATAAATCTAATAGGCTATGCACACGTTATAATACACATACATTTTACTATGACTGATGTGTCACAGATGTTCAAGAAGTGATTTAAAAAATTTGCTCTACAGCTTTTATTTAAGTTGAAATTTCTACATTTATCACTTCCCATATAAAGTCTTAGAAGTGGTATCAGGTATTACTATTGAAATAATTTATGCACAGTCAGTTACAAATATTATTACCAAATAAATTGAAAGCCTTAATAAATATGCAGCTGTTCTTACTTCTCTTTGGTTGAGAAATTTATCTTCTGTGCTTTCTAGATTAAGAAAAGATGTAAGCGCTCTTATTATAAAACTATCCTGAAATTTTCTCATTCCTTCTTTATTATATGAGTCCATTTTCCATCACTTTAATGGGAAAAAAGCAGTCTACTTTATAGAGAAAGCTAAAGCTCATGATTCTGGAGTGTCAAGGGTGTGGAAGTGATACTGTCTTAACTGTGATGAACACATTATGAAAACTGGCACCACAGTAGTGGGAACATATGTGGGAGTCAAGACCACACTGCAGGACAGGATGTGAAAGAACAATTCAGTATTCAGACTCAGGGTATCATTAACACTAGCTCACACAGGAGCTAACACAGGCTCCCAAGAGAAGGCATCCTCATAACTCAAGAGCCTCTCCATAGGCGCTTAAGAGTCCGGCTACATCACCCATTCTTGGAACCAAGGTTTCAACACTTAAACCCTTAAAGTTCAAATCGTACCTGGACCATAACAATAAGAATGAAAAAGAATCTTTGCAATTAACTGATAACTCAGCAGGATGGTCATGGGTAAATGGAGTTATTTTGTGCCAGTATGTTCTACATATGTATCAAGAAATGGCTTAATTAATAGAGGAGTTAGAAGTTAGAAAACAAATTAGTGGTTAATTATGATCAAAATAGTTCATCTCTTACAAATTAGAAGATATTTTTTACCAAAAGGTTAGTTTATAGTTTTATGGGTACAGTTTAGTATAGTGTTCTTTCATCTAATTTTCTCAGATGTTAAGTAAAGAGAGAAGTTAGACAAAGGAGTGAATGACAGTTTATTTAGAGGGTTGGCTGCAGTAAATACAAACTTATACCACTATCCCCAAACTGTACAATAAATATTGTTTTCTATAATGATGATTCTGAATCAGACCATCCATCTCTTCAGATATGTTCACTGTCTTCTATTTGTTATATTTAATAAACCAAGAAAGAGACCACATTATTTTTAAAAGATTTTCAAGAATGATTAAAATGAACTTATGTATCTTATCTTTTGTGTGTTTTAAGTTCAGGAAAAAATTTAATGGTCCGTTCTCTGAGCATTGAAGTATATATTTTTTGAGGGAGATTTTTTTTTTCAACCAACAAGCTATTGTATGGAAGGTTTCATTTAGTTTTATACTAACTATCTGTCCCGATTAGAAACTTTTAACTGCCCAACAGAGAATAAAAGTGGAAAAGAAACCCACCCCCAAAATATATGAGCTGTTCACTCTCACACACATAAGCTAATTATTGATTTGTGAGTTTTAAATTAGAATATTGCTTAAAGGGATTTGTTATTTTGAAACATGAGTTTCATAATATAGGAAATAAAATTCTTTACAGTTATTAAATAGATTGAGTTTGGAGGGCAGATTTAAATCTAATTTTGTTAATTAGGTTTACTAATATAACAGAAAAAAATCAAAGAGAAAAGAAATTTATAGACAAGAAAAACAGAATTTTCTGAGAACCTCTTGGCTGTAAAAATCTTAATTATTATCCTATAAAAATATCAGCAAATGGAAAGGAGGTCATAGTAAAAGGAATCAACCATAGAATGAAAGATATAGTGATGTGAAGGACTTTTGCAAACAGGCTGCTTAATTTTAAATGATCTTCTTTCAGAGAGAGGGCTGTTAGCCCAAGTTGATCATCTGAAATGTGAATTGCAGCATTTGTACATGATTAGTAGGAGAGAGATTCATTTGTGCCCTTTGGTAAAATAACTGGATTAATAAAGGAAAACGTATGCAGAAAATAAATGTGATGTTTTTCTTTTCATTTATTTTATTTTTGGAGCATTTTTTTCCTTTCACAGGAAATTACTAAGCCAGAGAAAAATGTAGGCTTATCTACAAAAGTAAAAATAAACTTTTATAAGCTACTAGGATTATTTATAATTACGTAGTATGTATAGAATTGAATGTTGCCCAAAATGTGATGCAAACCCAGACATAGGCGATATGTATGTATGTGTGTGTGTGTGCGCGCGCGCGCGCGCGCGTGTGTGTGTGTGTGTGTGTGTGTGTGTGTGTGTGTGTATATATATATATATAATTTAACTTAAACTTATCTTAGTGGTCGCATACTGGAGGATTAGTTAGATTTTATCATAAACTCAGAAAGTTGTTTTTACAGTTTTCTTAATCATTGTCTGGAAAAGCTGGTATTTGTCTGATTCGTCATCTGAGAAAATTGTAGCGCCACATCCAGGATAACATTCTCTAGACTTGGGTGAGTTTTGAGGATTTCAATTCACAGGCATATTTGACCAGCAGGTTGTACACCCATTTTATGTTCTTTATTGCTACCGGATCATCCCCCTTGTGTAGGCCTAAGCTCATTCCCAGGCAGTACTACTGAGGCTCGTTCTCTTGTGAATTAATGTCTTCAGATTGTTTTTGCTGACTTGGAAAAGAAATGTATATATACTTTCCCTGAGTAAGAACTAATTCTCTAAATTATGCTATATTACTTTTTGGAACAGAATAGGTCAAAAGAACTTGCAATGCTCAATTTAAGTCTTTCAGAATCTGACTTAATATCATACAGTCCTTGGAATTAGTTAGAAGATAAGTTTCTATGATGTTCCTAGAGCTGGTTTAGTTCTACACCAAAGTTATACATCACCTAGAACCCTCTTTTTGTATTGACTTCTTAGCTGTTTTTAATCCTGGATAAAGAAGCACAAAGTATGATATATCTGCCATGGATCTAGAAACTGAGAAGCAAATGATATAAAACACTATTATATCTATCAGTTTTACTGCCATGCCAGACAGAAAACTTCCTGCTGGGCAGACTAAGATGACTGAAGAGTTAACATACTGGGTAATTTACCAAAGATTATTCTTCCAACACTAAGAAGTAAAACATAGGATCGCAAGTGTTATTTTATTTTATTGCCCCCAACTAGATCTAATATACTCATGAGTTCTAAACTTTCTCATTCATGATGAAAATGAGAATATTTAAAATATAGCTGGGGTAACTAACTGGATAACCTATGAAAAATGATTAATAAAATATAAAGTCCTTTATAAATAAGGATGTTTACAGTTATATTGAGTAGCTATTGTATTTTAGAACAATGTGTTTTAAAAAGGTAGAGCTGTTAATAGAGATGAAACTTGATATCATGGTTAGCCCGGTAATAATTTCAATTTGGGCTTCATTGCTGTCTTGCATATCCTAGTTTCCAACTAAAATATCATGTGCTAATAGGTTACTTTCTTTAGTTAGTTTAGACTAAAACAATTTGATACGAAAATAATAAAGTATTTCACCCTCTCCCCATCTCATTTTGACTTCCTGTTCGCTAACCTGTATTGCATGAGCTTTTACTGCAGTTAGACCCTTATAAACTCTTACTCTTTGGGCCCTTTATTTTTCCATGTTTCTTTATTAATCACGGTTCAGACTTCTGTTATTTAAACCCAGCTATCTGTCTATGCAGACTTACACACAAACTGATGGCGATAGCTGGACGAAAATATACAACTACTATGATTTGTCCCATGTAAAATATGTGACCTCAAATGTCGGATGAGGAAGAATGCTATGGAATTCCTTTTTCAAGAGCTTATGTTTTTCACTATACATATCATGTTTAAGGAGGGTATGCTTAGGTCTACAAGGTTTTTTGGTATATTTCATCTCTTCTACCATTGTCTCAAATAGATGTCTTAAAGGCATTTAGTGCAACTAGGCCACTACATTTCAGCTTTTCTATAATGAGCGGAAACAAGATTTTTAAAGGTATATTGACTGGTGGTTTATATAAGTATGGGCCCCAAAGGTTCAGAGTTTTGAATACTTTGTTACCAAGGAGTGGCACTCTTTGGAAGGACTAGGAAGTATGGCTTTGTTGAAGGAAGTGGTCACTGAGGGTGGGCTTTGAGCTTTTAAAAGGCTCCTTCCAAGTCCAGAGTCTATCTCTTCCTGCTGCCTGTGGATCCGGATGTAGAACTCTCTGTTATTTCTTTATCACCATGTCTGTCTGTGTGCCAGCAGGCTCTCACCATTGCTGTGAGACAATGGCTTTGCTCTGTAAAGATTTGTTTCTTGTACTTGTTTAATAAAACGCTGATTGGCCAGTGTCCAGGCAGGAAATAGAGGTAGGGCAATGAGAACAGGAAAATTCTGGAAAGAGAAAAGGTCAGCCTGCAGTCGTCATCCAGACACAGATGCACTCAAGATGTGACTGCCTTACCGAAAAAGGTACCAAGACACATGGCTAACACAGACAAGAATCATGGGCTAATATAAGTTATAAGAGTTAATAAGAAGCCTGAGCTACTAGGCCAACCAGTTTATGATTAATGTAGACCTCTGTGTATTTCTTTGGTACTGAATGACAGTGGGACCTGGTGCAAGAAAAACCTCTGCTAACACAGACTAACTAAACTTTTGAAACTGTAAGCAAGTCCCACTTAAATGTTTTTCTTTCATAAGAATTGCTGTGGTCACGGTGTCTCTACACAACAATAGAATACTGTCTAGGACACTGACTATCTAAAGTCTCCACTGCATTCAATTAGTCCAAAAGTTATTGTCATCCAAAATTATGCTTTTAAAGGACAATATCCAGATAATTAGTAGTTCCATCCTTATGACTACGTACCTGTGGTTCTATCAGTACCTATAGGTTTGGGAGTGTTTGGTTTCACTGTCGGTAATTGGGAAACTATCCTTTGAGGTTTAAGCAATTACCCACAGCGTGCGCTGTTTTTCCAACAACATCAAATAGATTCTGTAGACTTTGTTACAAGAATCTTGATGCTCTTCTGTTACCTCCCCCCATACGTTTGAATTAAAGATGCAATTAGGCTCTGAACAGACTGGCTGGCATGCGCTCTGCATGCCAACTCCTCTCTGGTATGCATGAGGCAGCTTCCTTCATCTGTGCATAGGCTCGTTCAACAAAAGCATTCTTGCAGTGGATGGAGGTATTATGTGGAAAAATCTTCTGCTAATGTATTTCTCTGGTTACATGGGAGGATGTTCAGGCTGATTAAACTGTTCCTGGAACACGAAAGTAATACCTAAGAGATTTACAGCAACCATATGTAACTTCATTTATAATTGGCCTAATTTACTAAGAAACTCTGTTTTCAATGATAAATTAATATATTCAGATGTCGTCCTTTTCTTGTAAAAAAAAGAGAAAAAGAGAAAGGTGAGAGAGGGAGAGAGAAGCAGCATTGTCATCTCATATCCATAATAGATTCATATTAATGAAATAAGATATATATCAGCTGCATTGAAGAATTTTGAGTACGTTGTCAAAGGACACGCAGGCCTTTAAATCAAAATTCTTTTATTCTCTCACTATAATTTAGCTATTAGAATTACGGTTTTAAAGCAGGGAGTTGACGGGGTGGCTCAGTAGTAAAGCACTTTCTGCCTAAACGTGAGGACCTGAGTTTGAATTTCCGGGTTCCTTGTAATGCTAGATAAAGGAGCATGCATACGTAGACCCACAGTTTTTTCAGCAAGATGGAATACAGAGACAGAAAACGTCCTGGAAGCTCACGTGACGGGTTGTATTTCTAGCAGAGAATAACAGAGACCCTTTCTAAAAAAGGTGGACAGCTGAGATTGACACCAGATGTTGCTTGCTGACCTGAACAGATGTGCTGTGACATTTTTATGTATCTCCAGTCATATGAGTCTGCACATGCACACGTAAACACACAGAGACACAGACAGAGAGAGAGACACATATTTAAAATTTTAATTTTTTTAAATTCTAAAGATTTAAAAAATTGCTATTTTTCACAGCAATAAAATGAATCCTAATGATATTCTATTAGACAGATAGATCAGTCATCATCAGAGAAGCTTCCTCCTGAAGCAGATAGGAACAAATATAAAGACTCACAACAAAATAATATGGAGAGTGAAAGACCTTGTAACATTCATCCCTAAATGGAATATATTCATCAAATCTCTTCCCTTGGGGCTCAGGGAACTCTGCTGAAAAGGAGACAGAAAGAATATAAGAGCCATGGTAGGGGACGAGGAAACCAAGGAAACAAGGCCCTCTAAATCAATGTTATCAAAGCTCATATGAACTCACAGAGACTGAGGCAGCATGCACAGGACCTGCAGCAGTCTGCAAGGGTTTGCGCTATGGCTCACAGTTTAGTGTTCTGAGGGATTCCTGAATACGTGAATGAGTGGGTCTCTGATTCTTGTGACTTCTCTTGGTCTCATTATCTTCTGTTTGTTTTGGCCAATACCAATGTGTTGGCTTTTGTTTTTATCATATTATGGTGGGTCGAATAAGAAATGACCACATACACTCACGTGTTTGAATGCTTGGCCCATAGTTGATGACACTGCTAGGAGGTGTGGCCTTGTTGGAGGAGGTGTGGCCTTGTTGGAGGAGGTGTGGCCTTGTTGGAGGAGGTGTGGCCTTGTTGGAGGAGGTGTGGCCTTGTTGGAGGAGGTGTGGCCTTGCTGGAGGAGGTGTGACCTTTTTGGAGGAGGTGTGGCCTTGTTAGAGGAAGTGTGTCCACTGTAGAAGCAGGCTTTGAGGTCATATGTGTATGCTCAAGCTACGGCTAGTATAACAGTCTCTTCTTCTGCCTGTGCATCAAGATGTAGAGCTCTTAGTTCCTGTCTGCCTGCACACCGTCATGTCCTGCAACGGTGGACTAACCCTTTGAAACTGTAAGCCACCCCAATGAAATATTTTCTTTTATAAGAGTTGCCACGGCCATGGTGTCTGTTCACAACAATATATCCATAACTAAGATACATATTATATTATTATATTATATTATAATTCCTTAGAAGAATGCTTGTTTTCTAGTAAAAGACAGAGAGGGAGTGGATCCAATGGGAAGTAAGGTGGGGAGGATACTAAACAAGAAAAAGAAAGAAGAAATACTGTTTTTAGTCACTTTTTCCCAGTTTCCTAGATCTTGCAGCAGCAGCATGCTCAGAGGGGGCTGGGATGAAATCAGTCCGTAGCCCTCCTTCATGCCACCCTTCTGAGTGCTACCCTTTTCACATTCCTAAGGTCAGACATCATGTCAATAGCCATCTATATTCATCACTTCCATATCTTTACTTTTGACATATCATTTTGAGGGTTTTTGTTGTTGTTCATTTGCCTGTTTGGAATTTGTTTGTGTTTGTACTTGAAAGTGAACCCAGGGTCTCCCATTTATTAAGCACACGATCTATCATGATTGCATCCCCTATTACTAGAATCTGCTTTTATCAACTTTCAGCCCTTGAAAAACATTGGCAGTGGCCTTGACAAGCCAATGGCACTTTTGCATCTTTGTTTTGCATGACTGCTCTGGAGATTACAGATGACTGATTGTTTGTCTTTTCCATTAAAACCCCCTATATTGCCAGGAAGCATGCTGCAAATATGGGGTCCTCTCTCACCCCAGCTTTCTTTGTCACTCAATCTTAACCATCCAATTTTGAAATACAGGTTCCTTGTACCTGTATTGATAAAAGTCCTTCATATTATGTACCCCTACGAGAAGCAAGCCTAGGTATCATATACCCAAATGGGAAGAAGTCCTAGAAATTAAATGAGTGGGAAGCAGTCCTGGATATCATGCACCCTCTTGGGAAACTACCCTTTTATCATACACCTGCATGAATAGACAGGCTGACTATCATGCATCACCTGGCATATTTTGGTACTGTTATTTTTATGCATTTGCATTCACAAACCTGACTCTTTAAGCTTTTGTTCTAATGATGCCCAAACATATATCTCTGTATCGATAAAATCTAATGTTTACACCTTTATATTGAGTTGTATACCTATTGTTTTCCTCCAAATATCTCTCATCTTCTTTACTAAAATCTAAAACATCCTGATACAAGCCCTCAGCTTCCTTCTGCAGGTCTCTGCTTATCCATCTTCCCCCAACTCTGTAAGTGACATCGCCAACCCTTGGGTTGGTTGAGTATAAGCCTAGGAGCTCCTTTGTTCATTCTGTATCCATTTATTTAGACTCTCATGCAAGAATATACACTAATATTTCATGTATATTAGTGTCTATTTTGTGTTCCATGTATAAAAGGCTTCAAGTTCAGATATAGACATCAAAAACAAGTATCTTTTATAGTTAACCACATATTTACCTTTTCTAATGCCCTTAATTGTCTCCTAAAGTTTTGAGCCTATTTTCTCTCAGTTGTCCTTAGAATGAAGGGTGAATGCAGGCATTTCATTCTATAGAATATTTTTGCCCACCATGCAATTCTGTCCGCAATGACTTTCTTCCTTTCAATATTTTAAGGATGTTGATTTTCTGTCTTCCTGCTCCAGTTGTTTCTAATTAGAAAACAGAAGTCATATGACTCTTTATTCTTTTCCAAGCAATGAATCAATCGTCTCTTGCTGATTTCCAGATTTTCTCTTTGTTTTTAAGATGTTTGATAATGAAGTCTCAAGTTCTTACATTGCCATAATCTAAGTGCCTATGTTTGCTTTCTTTCTCTTTTCTTTCTTTCTTTCTTTCTTTCTTTCTTTCTTTCTTTCTTTCTTTTCTTTTCTTTTCTTTCTATTCTCTATATATTTATTTTTCTTTACTAGAAATGACTTCTCTGTGTAGCATTGCCTGTATAGACTGGAACTTACTCTGTAGACCAGGCCTCAAACTAAGAAATCAGCCTGCCTACATCTCACAAGGACTGGGACTAAAAGCATGAACCAATATACTTAGTATAGATTTGCTGTAGTTCTTAAAGCTGAAATTTTATGCCCCTCACCCAATTGAGAAAATAGTCAGTATTTCTTCTACCCCATATTTCTCCACTATCACTTTAGGATTCAAAGACATTCATGTTAGAACTCTTTATGCTGTGCATAGGCTCTTGAACACTGTTAATTAGCTTCATATTTTTCTTTCTGCTTTAAAATATAATGAACTAAGGTGTGTGTGTTTGTGTGTGTGTGTGAGGTGTGTGAGAGAGAGAAAGAGAGAGAGAGAGAGAGAGAGAGAGAGAGAGAGAGAGAGAGAGAAAGAAAGAAAGAAAGAAAGAAAGAAAGAAAGAAAGAAAGATGTGTGCATACTGTGAAATCTGAAATGGGTCTTAAGAGGTGGTTTTGAAATAGAGTAGGAGCCTGAGCCTTTGACCTTACAGAAAATCACAGAGCTCAGATCCAAATCCTCCCAGAGCCTGGCTTCAGCAGGGCAGTCATTGGAGATTGTTAAGGGCCATGCCAGGCTAACGTGCAGCATAAGCGACCATGTCAGGGTAAGAACTGTTTTCCGTGTGCAGCATGAAGCTTGACTCTAAGTCTTTTCTTCTTTTTCTTGTTTTACTTTTATATGCTGTATTTAAACCCCTTGTGTGTTTGAAATAAAATTTCAAGTAAAATGTATTTCCTAGGACGAATATATTCATGTTGGAAAGTACTTACTAGGGAGACAAGTCCTGTCATTTATTACCTCAGTCCCACAAAGTGATTCAACAGAATTGCTTCAGGGGGTTCTTTCCATTGTTTCCACTCTTGTGCAAAGGAGGCACAAGAGAGCAGCATCCTCTCCTCTGATGGATGAGACTGTGTGCCAGCCGCGGCAGTGCATCGCTCCTCACACTGCCCTGTCTCGACCCTCCAGAGAGCCCCAACGTAGCACAACCTTGAGGCATGAGAGACTTGGGGATGTTTGCTTTTTTTTCTCTTGCTAAGACTATTTATAAATATAGGAAGCATCAGCAGCTGTGTGAGAGAAAAATGGAATGTGTCTTTTATCGAAAAAGTTAAAACAAAAATTGCTGAATGCAGTTGGCTGGACAAGACAAGAGAAGCAAATATCACTAGTTTTAGAATTTATACACAACACTACAAACTGCTTATTCCCCAACCCCGAACTAAATCCACGCCAGTAGCCTATAATCTATAATTAGATGATATCATCTGAAAACAAGGAGGTTGAGGACAGACTTAGATTATCTGTAGCTTACTTCTGCTCATTTCCCCATGTGAAAAATAACTATAATTTCATCTTTCACTAATGGAAGCAGTAGTTTACAATCTCTTCCTGTGTATGGAACATTAGAGCATTGGTGAGCGGTTCCCATATTAGAGATGCAATAGCAAGCACAAGAATACTTAAGGATAAGTGGGTTGAAGTGGCATTTAGTTCTGAATTAGTGGTTTTAGTTTGTCTCTTTCAGGAAGAATAATGCTATGAATGTCCAGAATCCAGACTGAATTTACATGCTATCATTGCAAAAAGGAACCCCAGTCAAGAAGTGTTTTTATTGTACTGAATTTCTGCTTCTATTGCATTAGATAAATTAAAGCAAAGGGTGAAACACACATGTGTAAGAATATAATGAAGCCCATTACTTTGTACACTAAATTAAAAATTAATAATGAAACAAAGAAAACAAGTTATGTATTTCAATGTTGAGATTCTTTAAGCAGCTCATTTAATAGGAAGTAAAATGGTATTTTCTCGTTTAAATCAATGAGAAAAGAGGTTATGAATTAGCAAAGAGCTAAGAGGAGTATAAGGATGAGTTTTGGAAGGAAGAAAGTGAAGGGAGAAATGATTTAATTATATGACATTTTAAAATAGAATGAGAAAGACATAAAGTTACATGTAGATAAACATGAAAGGTGATTTTTTTTTTGCTGTGTTATGTTTTGTTTTTCTCAATGAAAGGGATCAAAGCCATAACCTCTAGCAAGTGCTTGGTTACTTATTGACTTTTGTCCTCTCACAACAGTGGATTTTTTGATAGAACAAATATAAAATTACATTTTCCTTTGTCTTGCTGTGTCTTATTCTTTATAAAATCTTAAGGGTATTTTTGAACTAGTTGGATAATATATTAAAGATAAATAGCATCTTGAGCTCCAATATAAGAAATGTGTTGGCTTCTTCACTACTTACTGAAACATACCTGAAACTTCTGGATTAAATGAGGTTTGAAATTTGTTTCATTAACCATATAAACTGCTAAGAAGAAATTTCAATAGAAACTCTGAAATTTTGTTGAAAGCTTGAATGTTTTTACTAACATTGATTAACATTATAAAGGAAAATGTTTATAAATTCCAAATAAGATCTTCTGAAACATAAAGAATGTGTTAGGCAATGATGAGTCATTATTATTGTAAGTATATAACTTGTCCTTTTCAGAATAAATATGTCATATAAAGATCTCAGAAGAGCTTGACATTTTGAATAAAACTATATGGTAAGACCATTCCAGAAAGGGGGTACACATCACAATAAATCTGAGATTGAAGTTATCTTGAAACTTTATCGGTATATTTGTACAACCTTTAGCTCGTCTTAAAATGTGTCTCATTTTAATTGCATTGCTCATACTATGATATTTTTTTTGTACAAAGTTTATATAACAGTGTAATTTTGGTTTTTTTTTTCATGAATTCTAACTAAAATCTGTAGTTAGGTTATCACTGTGAGTCATTAACTTTTCACAATAAACACTGAGCTGCTTTAGAAAAACCTGAGTCTCAAGGGATCCTGACTACCTGGGGAGAATAGAAGCTATATTGGTCACTATGGAAACCATTACGTTTCATATTGCTAAGGTAGTCAATTTAAAGAGATTCATAGAAAACAAGCTAGAATATAAATTTCATTTTTGTTCTAACATTTCTTGAAACTTCTGCTTAAGTGAAGGAACTCTTGTGGTAGACAGGCCCTGCAGTGGAAGAGAGCGTGTATCATACGGGTATGTGTTACAACGAAAAGATTAATTACGGGATGACACCTTAGTCACTCATTTTTATTTTATGTATTCCCCAATGAAACATTTGTGATTTACCTACTATGTGTTAGGCATTATAGAGCATTACGGGATAATGGAGGAATGAAGATTACTTGACAGGCAGCAGTAAAGAATAGTAGGAACACTTTGAACTAAGTTCTGGGGCTATCGATGCTAGACAAATCCAGAAAGATTCCTATATCCCTTATTTGGTTGCCTCTATATATGGCCAATTTTAGTAACCAATTGGAAAATGTAAAAGGAAAAACCCACTGATGATAGGGTGAGAGGAGAATATAAAAACCTTTCGTTCACTTGGAATGCTCTATTGAGTTTAGCGTGGCTGGGGACTTCCACTGAGAAAATTTATAATACTGCACACGTGGTTCTAGGTCCCAGGAGCAATGTTGCAGCTGACTATACAGACTTAGGGTAAGCCCTGAAGGAATGATATTGCCAGTGTCACCTCGGGGAAGCCAGTTAAAAAGCACAGAGTCTCTGGGGAGATGGCTCAGTCAGTATACTACGTGCCTTGAAAGCATAAGAACCTGAGTTGAATCCTCCGAACCCATGTGAAAAAAAAATGAGGTTTGATGGCGCATACCTATATCCCCAGCACTGGGGAGGAAGACAATGGTGTAGCCCTGGCATTGCAGGACTGCCACTTTAGCCTACTTGAGAGGTTCCAGATTCAGTGAGAGGCTCTAGTTCAAAAAGTTCCCACTATCTGAGGCATGATACCTGAGATTGTCCAATAACCTACACGTACACATGTGTACCTGCACTCAAACACACATGAACACATATACACAGACATATACACAAATGGATGGCAACAAAAACCAAACAATTTTTATCTAATTTGCAGTTTCCCATATGCCAAATGTTTGAGTGTAATTTGTCTGCAGCTTTATAAAACCCAATTGCATTAGGAAAAGTATTTAAAGTGGTGAATTGTTAAGTCTCTCAGTATCCCTCTTGGTTCTTTTTCCTTACTTTAAAATAAAGTGAGGAGGGTTAATCAAATAACGTGGAAGTACTCTGCACATTCCAATACGTCATGTACAGTGTTGGAAATAGCAAGGAAGACACTGTTTGTCAGATGCAGTCTTAGGAAATAAGCAAACATAGCCATCAGCCATCTAATGTCAAGTTCACATTTTGTATAAGAAAAGCAGGCATATGAAAGCATATTCAAATAGCACTAGCAGGAATGTTCAACAACTGAGTATCTCTCTGCTGGATGCATGATTTCTATTTTGCAGAAATTGGGAAAATAAATTGAGAAGATCCATAATTGGCACATTAATCACACAGTTGTCACACTTAGATTGTCACAAAAAAAATCATCATGTTTTGGGATAACTAAAAGGTCAGTGGATCATATAGTCATCTTGTCTCATGAAATCATATTGGCAACATGACTTCATGAGACAAAGTGGTCTATGCTTATTCTTTGCACACGATGCTTAAAGTATATATCAAAACAAGTTTCTTAAGGAAAATCAGTGTGGGTGACTTTCAAATAGTCATTCTCACCAAGAAGACCCAGGAAGTTGTATATGTTACTAGCAGGGTGAAGACAATGATGAGAGAGGACGAGAGATGGAGCTTTAGGCTTTGAAGGCCTTTGTTCCTGGTAGCAATTACGCCAGGTGTGCAGGTAATATGATTTTAGTGGAAGCATGTTGAATAAACAGATGCCACGGCCATGTCCTCCATAATGAAGGCTTTGCTCAGGCAGAAAAACATTTGGCAGGTTAGTGAACTGGTACCTGCTCATACCTTAGGAAAGCAAATATTTTTTAACTGACAGACCAAAAATGGCTTTTTTTAAAAAAAAAAAGGATGGAAATCTTGAAAAGATTCTGAAATTGCCTAAAAATTAAAATATAATTACCTGGTTTTTTATTGCTTTGTTTTCACCTACTAAATTTTAAGTTATTGAAATTATCTAGATTCTGTTTCTCATATGGGCATAAAACTAATAAGAAAACAAAGCTTTCTATATCTGATGGAGCATGGAGGAAAGCTATGGCAGTGTGTCCAAATCATCACAAGCTGGTCTTGGTCCAGTAAGACCTTGTGTTTTGCCTTGAGGGTGGTGCTAATAAGGGTTCCAAAGAATCTTCTATTAAAATCCAGAACAAAATCCCATAGATAATCCTTAATTTTTAGATGACAGTCAAGAACACAGGGGGGGTGTTATGTGTCATTATGAGAGAGGGAGTGAGAGAGAAGGAGAGGACAGGAAGATTGTACATAACAAGAAAATTTAAATAATTTGCTTCATAAGAGTAAAAATCAAGTCCTGCAAGATGAAAGGCAGGAATATGAGATAGAATTGGGTTTGGGTCAGAGCAAAATGAGAGAGAGAGAGAGAGAGAGAGAGAGAGAGAGAGAGAGAGAGAGAGAGAGAGAGAGCTAAAAACAAATAAAAAAAATGGGTAGATAAAATGCTATGTCATTTTCCCTAGATAGTGTTCTCCATCTGCCTATGCTTTTGAATGAATGTGATAATGAAATTATGTTTTTGCTAACATTGATTTTAGGTTAGCCAATGTGAAATTACCTACACATGATCATTTTTACATGAAAAGAACTACTTTATATTTTTAAATATCATTTGATTTATCACTAAGCACTCTAATGATAAATGTTAATTTCATAGCTTAGATGGGTGACTTAAAGAAAGCATAAAATTATACTGAATCAAAATAATGCCATGCAGTGCTAAGCTGGGGCTCTGCTGCATAGATTAGCACAAATTATACCAATTTGCCTAAAAGAATCATTTCTAAAATCAGATTAGTACAGGCTTGTTCCTCTTGAATTTTTACCTACCACTAGACTGATAACAAGGTCAGATTTCTCATTAGAAAATTATTATGTACAAAAATTGGGGGATTAAACAGTTGTTCCAAGAACTTTTAGCAAGTCTTTAAAATTAAGATTTCCTCTATCTTTAATAACTTTGGACCTGTCTAGATTTAAAGTCTTTAGATGTGAGCTTTGATCTTCTCATGTTTCATAAACCAGCACCCCACGGGGCTGTCATGGCAGTAATAGTCCTACTGGGAGAGCCATCAGTCTGCTGTATTGAAAAGAGAGCTTAAAGTATCGTGGATACTTCTAAAGCTCAGTTTGAGTCCTAAGAAGCATTTTCTGCATAGTGCATGCTTACTGTACTCAGCTATTTGAGGTGCTATAGCACTTACTAAATTTTCACATGAATACTCTTTTGTGAATAAAACCATTGTACCAGATTGTAAAGCCCAGTGTATCGTCTACTTCCAAATGAGCTTCACGCAGGCGTAGATTGTGTCTTCATACTATTCTTATGTGATCACATCCTTCTTCTAAAAGTAGAAGGTAGAAAGGGAACAGGTTGCATGACAAAGTCCATATAAAGGGGGATTGAGCTTTTCCTTTAAATAAGGAGAGAATTGTTCTACATCATTGTGTGTTATTGTATGTTATGTGTATATGCATTCATATGCGTGTGTGTACATGTGTGTGCATAATGAACATAGGCTCAGAAATCACTATCAAGTGTCTTCTTCAATCACTTTCCACCCTATTTTTGTGTAAAGGTCTTTTACAGAACCTAGAACTCAGGTCTATTTTGGCCTGGGTTGTCAAGCCTAGAAACCTCAGGAATAGCCCTGTCTTGGCCTCCCCAGTTCAGTACTGAGAATAGCATCATGCTCGCTACAGTTGGCTTGTTTCTTAGGTGTTAGAGGTTTGCACTGGTCCTCAGTCTTACCCTGAAAACACTTTACTCTTCTTATTTGCCACTCTGCATCACTGTAAATTCTCATCTTACACATCTTAGAGCATACACATTTGTTAAAACTGGGCTGATATTTAGGATGCAATTTATAGTGGAACAAGATACATGCACCGACAGCTAAATTAATTCACTAGATAAGAGGCACTTAGGAAGGGTGGCTTCTGACAGTTAACCAGACCAAAGGAATTTTTGAAATTATAGATGGAAAGCTTCTTCAGGAAATAAGTTCCATTTATCTTTTAATACTAATTTTAAAATTAGCAGCGTAAGGTTTAACTTTTAAATGTACAGATTATATTTTTAAAACTACTTGAATTAAAATTATTTTAAGCAGTGAATTGATCGTATACTATCTTTCTAAACAGAGCACACAGCATGCTTACTTATTTATTAATTCAGTTGTTCTGCTAGGCTAAGATTCAAAGTAGGTTACCAGTAAAGCAAGAGAATTTCTGCCTCGTTTTGCAAGAGTTTTATCTTTATGCCCTAAAAATAGGGAAAGCTTTCATTTGGGAAACTAGCTAAGATTTGAGAGTCATGAATTTCAAACACAGAATAACTAGTTGTGGGGTTTTTTTTCTTAAATTTATTTAAATCAAACCAGGCAAAATGCTTTTGTGTCCATTGCTACTTTCCTTTACCAAGACTCCTCTCATCATCTTTCCTCTGTATCTCATGCTCAGATCCTTATAGAGAATTCTTCCCAAGTTAGATTTCAGATAAATTAGTATCCCTTGCTACAGATGAATTTGCATTTTTCCTTAGATCTTTACAGTCTCAGCCCTTGGCTAGCACCTAACTTGTACCAAACAGAGTATATATGTCTATATCTAGGAGGAGCCTTAGACTGAATTTCCTTTCAGCAGTGCCAACTTCTGATTTATGCAATACATAGGCAATTAGGGAATGAAGTATTTGTCTCATATGCACCACTATCTTCTATACAGAGGGTGCAAGAAAAACAATGCAAAGAAGACAAATAATCTAAGAGCTGGAAGAGACCTCATGAAATGAGAACTGGGGAAACAGAAGAACTGTCAGGCATGGTTCTTTTGATATAAGCCATGACTTCCTAGCAATTGTACTTTTGTCACAAATAATGCTAGCATTTCTTTATTTTTGTTTGTTTGTTTGTTTGCTTGGAAACAGTGTTTCTCTGTAGCTTTAGGGCCTGTTCTAGAACTTGCTCTATAAATCAGGTTAGCCTTGAACTCACAGAGACGTGCCTGCCTCCTGAGTGCTGGGATTAAAGGGTATTCCACCATCTCCCAGCTAACACTAGTACTTCTTAAAAGTAAGTATACAACAGAGAGGGTATACAGTTGAGTCTTTTTCTCTTAACTCCAAAAATACAACTATAAAGACACAGTTGGAAAACAAAATCCACTCAGGAGAGCTAGTGATGGAGGGAGAGAAGACTGAATTGAAAAGTTAAAAAGACTTCCTAGGTTGAGCCAACAATGAACAAGGTCCTTGAAAAGATCCTTTCAACCTGACTATACAGGCCAATGGAGACAGAAATGGGGAAGAACTCTAGGGGAAACAAATTCTGGTTTAGGAACTTTTCCTACAATAAAGACAGAACTAAATGTGAGCTATTAATAAATTAGAACTTTAATAAAAGAGTTGCTAATGAAGACATGTTGGGAGGAACAAAAGGTAGACTAAATCCATTAAGCACTGTTTATATTAATGTGTGGGGAAAGACGGAATTCAGGAATTTCAACAAGGAATCAAGTGGAGGGAATAATTGAATAACAAAATGAATATGTAGTTCTACACAAAGAGAGAATACAACATATTACTGCATGATTCATGAGAGAAATGAGTTACTCAACTCTGCATTTCTTTCCTATCTTTCAAAATGGGGGGATTGAACTGAACCAGTATGATACATAATACCACTTGATGTTCGAAAACAGCTGTTTGAAGACAAAAGCAAGCCTAGTACCAGATCCATTTGTAAACAATGAAATCAACAGCTTGTTTAAACCATATTTATTAGCGAAGTATTTTTTTTCGAATACTATATTGTACAACAAAAAGACTCCCCGAGACTGGACTGAAGACTAGCAAAAGGAAGAAAAATGAGATGCAATAACATGAAACCATGATGTCTTGAGTTAAGATAGCCAATCACACCCAAGACTTCTGTTTGGTATTGCTGTGTTCTAATTCATAGCTCTCAAGCTTGACCTGCATACAAAGCATCTGCGATATTGCCAACATTCTGATTCAGTAGGACCTGGTGGCAGGAAGTGCTGACAATTTTATTCTCTACGTGCTCTCCTGTGATGTGAATAAACACCACTGCGCTTTCATACTGCAGTGCACATTATATTTTGATGACTTCAGGTGAAAAAGCAAATCTGTGTGTATTGTATTTATTGAAACGCCAGACGGTTGGCGTTGGTGACAATAGTCCTCCAGAACTAGCTTGTATGAAGACATTTGTTCTCTAAACTATAGGACAACAGTTATCAGCCCTCTCATGAGACACATGATAGAATATACTCGCCACATTACCGAGGCTGATAAAAAGTCAATGGGGTGTTCAATGCCATTAAGAAAAATAGCAACCCAAAATGTCAACACATATTTTATTAATATAATTCTGTAATTAAATGGATATATTTTAGCTATTTTGAATTTTTCTCCTCCAGGACATTTCATAGCCCTGAAAAAAATACATACATAAAGAGGTGTCTCTGTGAATCCACATATTTACTATGCCTTTAGGCACGATCTGATCTGTTTTATTGAGATGAATGTGAGCTTGATTCTCTTAAAGCTGGGCACGAACAGAGGGAACAAAAATCTTCCCGCTGTTCAAAAAAGTAAAACTTCCTTTGATACGCTTTCTGTGTTTCTCTGGAGCCCTCTTGACCGAGTCACCACCTCCTGACTTTCGCCCGTGTTGTTCTTCACATTCCAGCCATGCCGGTGTCCCTGGAGAGAGTAACCCGCGTGTTTTTGCCATCATTTCTTACCACTCTCATTGGACTCCTAGACAATAGTTTCTGCTCTAAGATATTTTGTTCACCTACCAAAGACTTTTAGAGAAATGAGATTCAAAACTGGCCTTGCATTCATCTATTTCTTTTCAGAGAAATTCTTGTTTCCAAATCTCTTCCTTACTTAGGCACTGTTGACAAGTTTTCGTTATCTCACATTTTCTAGATGCCAATGCTGTTTTTCCTTTTCTGTCCCAACCCTTTCTCAAACATTCAGCTCATGATTTGTACTACACGAGCGATGTCAAGTAGCCATGCTAAATCAAATTGTTTTAATTCCACAAAATAAACAGTAAGCAAGTGGCAATTCTGGTTTGCTAGGGGACAATGGAAGACAGAACTCTTTTGACCTCAGCATATTTTGAAATAAAGAAAAAGCATTGTTTTTCCTTAGTTATATGTATGTAATTTCTGACTATTTATTTATGGTAAAGATGTAATGATTGTTAAGATATAACTTTGTGTGTGTGTGTGCGTGTGCTTTTTTGTGTATATGTTTATGAAGTGCGTTATGTGTGTTATTTAGGAAGAATAATTGAGAAGAGAGTTAGAGATAGGTTGGAAGTAAGCATTGTGGTTTATAGATAAATATTGTCAAACTGTAATTCAGAAAAGTCACAAAATATTTTGATGGTTCATTTAAGCCAATATAAATTCTTTTAAAGAAATATTATAATATTGTATTGGCAATATGGCACTATGATAAATTGGGAATGAAATTAATTATTCACACCTCAGTGTGCTATTTTTCTCACTAAGTAATTAAATTAATACAGGACTATTAGAACAAAAGAGGAAAGAAAATAAAAAGCAGGCAGAGAAAATAATATCGAAATTTAATATTTGGGCTCTAAAACTTCACTTTATTCCAAATTCAATTCTGACCTCATTTTAAGTATTCTAGCAATTAGAAACATTTACCTTGATATGTTTTAGGATAAGTTCTAAGTACTATAAAATCTGGGAGCTCTGAACATTTTATAACCTTGCCACCAAAATAAGACAACTGCACTGGTGTCACATGATATGAAGAAAGCTACCTGGTGTCTTCCTAACAACACATGACACCAAATTCCACATCAGGAAGCAGGAACGGCTAAAATGTAACCCAGCTCGTTGGGTTCATCATTAATGTTGAAACACTTGAAAACACTTGAGGCTGCCAGTGTCTTGAATTCTTTGTTAGTAGAACAATGTTGATAAGAACTGAAGATCAAGGAGAGCATTTTAGCTTGGTAACAGTGAGAGTGGTCAGGAGTAAAGCTGTTGGGCTTTCAGCACACAGAGAGAAAGTAGGAATATTTAGAGAAGGAATGTGTATTGGTAGAAACCTCATTGAAAATTAGAAATGCCAGATACCAACTTTTACTTTTATTTATTTATTTTTTAAATAGTTTTTTTCTCATATAATGATGATTGTTTTTCCCTTCTGCTACTCCTCTCAGTTCCTCCCCAACTACCCTCTCATCCCATTCCACACTCTCTCTTTCTCTCATTAGAAAACAAGTTTCTAAGGGATAATAATAAAATAAAACAAAATCTAACATATTTGAATAGGACAAAACAAATGAACAGAAGGAAAAGAGCCCAAGAAAAGACACAAGAAACAATATAGCTGCAGAGACTCATTAATTTGCATACTCAGGAATCCCATAAAAACACTAAACTGAAAGCCATAGTATATACACAAAGGACCAGTAGGCTAAAAAGAGAGACATAAATAAATAATAAAAATTGGATACAAAATAATAATAAATTGAAAATAAAATGATAATTTTTAAAGTCCTGACACTACATTATGAGCCATGAAACCTCAGAAGATGCCATTGAATTAATCTATGTTGTCGAATTAATCTTCTGCAGAGCATGCAGTCTACCCTTAAGAGTACTTTGTTTCCTAGTGAGACTCCCTTAGAGTAAACTAAATTTTCATTTACAAGTGTTTTATCAATTGGAGATAGATTCTGGTAAGGGATGGGTGCTAGTATCCACTTTTCATCTCTAGGAGCCTTGTGCATTCTGCCTCAGTCTCTGTGAGTTCTTAAGTGCTCTGGTCATGTTGGTGGAAAGGCCTTGCTTCCTTGGTATCCTCCATCCCCTCTGCTTCCTACACTCTTCGTGCCTCCTCTTCCACAGAGTTCCCTGAGCTTAGGTGAGGGATTTGATGGAAATGTCCCACATAGGATCGAGTGTCACAAGTCTTCTCACTCTCTGCCTAACATCGGGCTGTAGGTATCTATATATGCAGACACCAGTTTTTAAAAGAGAAAAAATATTGCAACATTAAATGATGATTACATTTAATGATGAAACAGAGCTTTACTTAAGATGCTCAAGATGCAGTAGGATACTCGTTGCTCAGCAAGCATTCAGAACCGGCTTATATCTAAAATTACCAAATATTAACCTACATTATGATTGGAAACAATGGATTTCCCAAGAATAGATTAATGGGTATCTAAATCAAAATAAATACTGAAGACATTAAAAATTGTAATACTGTCTTAAGTTAAAGAATATATGCAGACTTTTTACAGGGAAAGTAAGCTAAGACTGCTTTTCCTTTCATGTTCTCTCTTAATTTTAAGTGACAGATTGTTGTCAAAGCATAAACACCTCAGTTAATTATAAGCTTCTAGTGGTGAACAGAAGTGATGATAGCTTCCCTTCAAATCTCTTTAGAAATCCCTACTTTAAAATTACTCCTTTTACTCATAGGGCACTTTCAAGAAGATAAATCAAGAAGTGTGATTCATAGAGATTTTTCTACACATATAGACACTTCACAAATCAGTGCTCAAGTTTCATAATGCACTGTAGCTTAGTGTAAGTAATGATAATTGTCATATTTATCTACTTTGTAAATTTACAAGTGAATGAGGTCATGGCCAATAGTTTCAGCTTATAACTAAATTAAAACTCTATAGTTTCTCCTTGTTATTTAACATCATTTTATGTTATTGTCTCAGAGTCATTCTACATGCATGGATAAGACTGGGAAGGCAGCTTATGGGTAAAGTAGTTGCAAGGCACACAGAAGACCCTGGATTGACCTTTATTATCATGTAGGAAAGGAAAAGAAGAGGAGAGAAGAGAAGAGGAGAGGAGAGGAGAGGAGAGGAGAGGAGAGGAGAGGAGAGGAGAGGAGAGGAGAGGAGAGGAGAGGAGAGGAGAGGAGAGGAGAGGAGAGGAGAGACAAAAGAACAGAGAAGAGAGGGTGAAAATTAAAATTATAAAAAGAAAGAGAAAGAAAAGAATGAAAAGTTGATGACCACTTTCTAGAAGGGTCAACTCTGTTCCAGGAATTTGCAGAGAACTCAATGTCTTAATCAGCATATACAAGAAAATATAAACAGACTTGAAAAGGATAAAAGTCAATACAAAGGGAAGTTGGTACTATAAACACTAGTACTGAACAGACTGTTCTCAAATCTGTGCTAGTCCACATTGCAGTGTAAACATTGGTTTTCTATCTCCTCCAACATCTACAGCATCATTAGACTTCATGTCACAGTCACCACAAGCATCATTCAGCATGTCTACTCTGGTCTGCCCCTCTCTAAGAGGCCTTTTGACATTCTTGGTATTCAACCCATTGCCAGAACAGAGTGACTGGGATTGATAAAGATTATCTTTAAGTAAAACTGATATCCAGTGTTATTAGTAGAAGTGTTTCCTCCCAGCAATCTTGCCACTCATTCTACTCAGTAAAGTTAGATATCCTTGTGGTTCAATTAAAAAACATCTGTCCACTTGTGGGGAGACTGAACTACATAAGACCGAATTCAGAGAAATAAAACCAGGAGTAACCCAGAGGCGGTAAAACTGGCCTAAATAAGAAAGAACTAAACAGGATTCCTATCTACCGTTCCTCTTACTTTTTCAAGCTGTTCTTAGTTGAGTAAACTTCAGAGAAAAGAATTCGGTTGAAGTGCACTTCTCACCTAGACCAGAGGAAGCATGAAAGTGCTCTCTTCAAACAACAGTGACTCATTCTTGCCAAGAAAGGAGGACTTTGAAACCTCACCAAATATTTTGAGGATGAGAAATGGTTTCTTTCTAGACACTTCAAGGAAGAGAAACAGTCCCCATATATTTGAAATGATAACTGCATGTCCATTAAGTTCTCTATTATTATATGAGAGCATGTGTGCGTTTCTGAATTTGACACCACTTTAATTTATAATAATTTGATGTAGGTAATGCATATGTTTTCATAGAAAATATTTTCACATACAGGTATTATACTGCAAAATCCTGGTTTTTTTCAAGTAAAAAAAATCACTAATAAATAAAATGCCATTAAAAGCCAATAATCTTGGCTATCCTCCTATTGTCTACATTTATCATAACATAATCAATGTTTATCCAAATTACACAACAATAATTGCACTCAGATGTCTATCTGACAGTTGTCATGAATGTCCCAACTTTTCATTGTAAGATTTAATAATTGAACACATATGTTTGCCAAGAATTGCTTGAGTCTTATTGTTTAAGAGGAAGACAGGCTTATCCCTTGTAAAGTAGCTATGAAGGGTGAGAAAGACTACTTTCTCACGTTCATCATCTGCTTACTGATGAAATGCAGGTAAAATTACTCTTATTTTGTGCTTTGTGAAGGAGAGAAACATAGTGTTTAACATGTGTTTAAGATTATACAGCTGGGAAGTCATAAACAGTAAAGTTCAAACACAGATATTTTTAAATGAAGTATTAGACTTCGTTCATACCACCTATGTTCTACCTCACCATCTGTACCTTCTGGTCATAAAAATTATTATATACAATATGTTGTGAAGTTGTCTAAAGCAACTATTCTAGGAAACTCAGGAGTCACAGAGCCAGGAAGAGTCACATTGTAGCTTCTCTAAGTTGACAACCTAGCCACTATCATGTTGTTGCTATACACTTGGCAAACACGAGTAGAAGCCATGTCTTTATTATCACAATACATCTTTATTAGTCTTGCCATCATATAGGTTGGTGTTATTTCCCTTTGGTAAATCCTTATTGTATGATAGGATACAAGTGTATCACATGGGAACTGGAGAATGGTTCAGCAAATGAAGGCACTTGCTGCCAAGGCTGACAATCTAAGTTCAATTCCTAGAACCCATGTGGTAGAAAGAGACAACCAACTCTTGAATGTATGTCATGTCATGCTTGCACATACGTGAACTCACACACAGAATAAACAAATAAGATGTGATTTATAAAATCACATAGGGTATCATATAATAACTGTACCACTTTCTTTTCTCCTTTCTCCAACATATTAGACTAGTGTTAATACGTCCACGGTTCTCTTTACCACATAAATCGTATATATGCTCAGACATTGGAAAGTCACAGTTCTCACTTTCCTTCAGGCAAATGAATAGCAGAAATTACATCAAAATACTACCACTGCACTACTTCTGAATTAATGAAAGTAATTAAAATGCACGAGTTAAATATAATGTTAAATAACCATAAAATCTCAGGAGAGTGCACTGGGCATACCTCAGTATAGAGTGCTTGTTTAGCATGTGCTATGTCCTGGGCTCTGCTCTCAGTACTGAAAAAAAAAAGCAGCAAAGTTGAGTTTTCAAAGTTGCATGTACATGCCTTACATATATTCTATAAGTATTTTAAATAAAAGATAACAAAAACTGATATGTGTGGTGCCAGAAAGATTAAAAGATATGTTTAAAAGTCATTATAAAGTCAAATTATAGCTACTAGAGGATATTAAAAGTATGGGGGAAAAAGAATCTATAGAAATTTTCCTGCCACAGAATTAAATGATTTAGTCAGTGAGCCCATAAATATTTTAGTTGTTGTTTTCTTTTCAGGGCATGCTTTTTGTTCTTGTTGTTTTCCGTGGTTCTTGTTTATTTTGTGGCATGGTTTTATTATGTAGCTCTGACTGATGTGAAACTCACCGGGAACCACACTGTCCTTGAAATCACAGGGCTCTGTCAGCCTCTTCTTTTTCAATTCTGGAATTAAAGATATGCACCACATGTTGGGTGTGGAATAGCACTATTTTAATCCCAGCATTTCAAGGCTGAGGCAGGCCAGTCTCAGGCTAACCTGGTCTATAAAGAGAGTTCCAGGACAGCCAGGACTGTTGCACAGAAAAACTCTGTCTTAAAATAATGAAGGAAGGAAGAGGAAGGAAGGAGAGAAAGAGAGAGAGAAGGAGAGAGGGAGGGAGGGCGAGGGGAGGGGAGAAAAGGGAGGGAGGGTAGAAAGGTAAGTATGTATCGCTAACCTGGTGATTTACTTTATATCAATTATTTCCAAATTCTAGGTTAAAAAGAAAATCTCTGGTAACTTTGCCAATACATAGCATTTATTCTCAACCATATATTGATATTTTTAAAGTCCTATATTGTTTAAAATATTTATTTTGTTTAAAAGTGGTTTATAAAACAATTTATGTCTGCCCTACATACCAATTGATTCCTATTCATTGATTAACGTTTACTAGGATGAAGAAGTATTGGTTGGCACTGTTTGTTTTTCAAGTATAGATGCAAATGATTAAGTAGGGAAAACATTAAAAAGGATGGCAATAAAGCTAAATACATTTCCTCATGGTCCTTCTGGCTGAAGCCGATGTGGTCTCTAGGAGGAATGAATAACTTTGCCAGAGGTGCACAAATTCAAACATAACTGACTCTTTATTCTTTGTTCTTCCTGTTCTATACCCAATTAATTACAGAATCCTCAAGGAAAACACATTTTACAATTGGAATTTTAGAACTGCTTTAGTCTTAATGGGTTCTGGTCCTTTTACGTTAATAGACTTTCTATCATTTTTAAGGTCCAAATTGTTTTATTAAATAGCTGCTTTGTTTCCAAACCTGTTTGCTGAAGATCAGTGAACTGTGAGTTGCCTTCACTTATACATTCTACTTAAAGTTGTCATTAAAGGCTGGCAGTCCCAGGACTTACTTCAACTGAAATCTCCTATTCTCATTTTAAATATTCTGTTTGATTTATCCCCATGGTCTTCATAGTCTGCCAAAACAGAATTTCATCTTTACAATTCTACACACGATAGCAAATATCTGAATCATTTTGATTATAGCATGAGTCAGTAAGCAAATTTCTAAGACAAGTTTTACTACCAAGGTAAAATAGCAGTTTACTTTTAGTTTCATTTGTATGGTATCCTTGTGTATACATACATGTTCTTGTGTGTGTGTCTGTGTGTGTGTGTACACACAGTTGTCAACATCAAATATCTTCCTAAATCTGCTACACCTGTTTAAGACAGGCTTTCTCTCTATCTTTCAGAGCCTAGAGCTTACCCATTTGGCTAAATTGGCTAGATATCAAGTCCAAAGAGTCTTTTGTCTCTGCCTCTCCAATGCTGGAGTTACAGAAATGGGATACCATGCCGTCTTTTCTTTCACTTGAAACATAGTTAAACATACAAAGCTGATACAAACTTGTTAAATAATAAAATGCCTAGAGTCTCACGCTGATGTTCCATAAACTAACTTTATATCAACTGCTTAAGTGTAATTTCAAGTTGCTCCTCTGTTCTTTGGTTCTAATGTGAGCATTTGACAAAGAAAGATTGCCCTGAAGCTTGCAGTAGACAATAATTTCCATCCTGTTCTCAACTCCAGTGAATGAACTGCATGGGAAATCAGAACAGGCACTCATCTCAACACCACGATGCCTTGCACTCTTGTTAGTGAGTGAGTAGAGAAGCACAAGGAAGAAAGAGAGTCGTCTGCTGTGCAGTCAAGGCACCACTTAAGACAGACATAGCCTATTTTACTACCCTTCCTTCCCGCCAGAAAATAAATGAAAGGCTTAACTGCAAACTGAATACAGTGTGTGTTATGCTGGGAGAAAATTATTGAAATAAAAAACTGTCTACTTCGGCAGCACCGGATGGGAATGATGCCCGAGCTCCCTTTACTGTTGCCTTTTCTGTACTCCCTTCTCATCTTCTCATCTTTCCCCCTCTTCGGGCTTCTGTATTTCCAAGATCTAGTTTTACATGCAGTGGGTGGTTAGTTGAAAATATTTAATTCAAATTTTTATTATTCTCTAATTTTATGAAATATGAAAAAACACTAAGCTGATATTTACAGTTTAATTTTGAGAAAGGTAATTTGCCCATACATTCTTCCCTATGTATTGCAGCTGGAAGTGTATTGTCATCATCAGGCCCTTTTCATCAAGGACTCCAATGCTCAGGACAGTAGTTTCTCTTATTTGTAATTTCACGTGTTAGAATTATTTGTGGTTCATTCAGGTTCAAATGCAGTAAACTAATATTTTCAGTAACAATTTACAAACTTTAAGTTTGTAATGGTAAAATCTTGAGCCCTCTGGTTCCTTCTCACCCAGGACATAATTGTTTTCTACGTCCAACAAGCCCTTGCTGTGTACAGTGTCCACACTAAATGGTCTAGAAGCAGCTGTCTCTGTTGCAAGAACTTTGCCATATGGATATCTTAATATTTATGTTCAATTACACTGATTTACTTAATAATGATACAAGAATAGTGATGGTGATCATTTTAATACAGCATATTCTTCTAATTGTGCAATGCTCTTCTTTGATGCTATCATTAATCTCTTTCTGTGCTTGATATACAAGGTAAATTTTATCACATTTACACACAAACATGTGTACACGCTGTATGTGTGTCTCTCTGTGTCCACATACACACGCATATGATTTGGTATGACCTGAGGAGCTTTGCATCCCCTAAGAAGTATTAAATGTATCTCTTGATGAGGAGTACTAAAAAAAAAAAAGACAACTTAGAGGACTGAAAATTGAAAATTTATGAAAAGAATATGGGACTAAGAGTTGAAAGATTACTTGACTAAGTTCTTACTTAAACATATGAGATTTTCTAGTCTTCTACATCTTTAACTCTACAGTGAACAACCTACATCTAATAAACTCTAAGACATGTCTCACTTAGGTGTACAATGACTGTTTCCAAACCCTGATAAAATCATAATAATATAAATATTACATAGACACAGCATTTCTTTATGTATCAACCTAACCCATTCCAGGTTCAGCCAAGAGTGTTTGGGAAACACAAAGGTCTGAGTAGCCAAAATAAATGCTAATGTTCATGAACTAAGCCTTGTTCTAAGGAAACTCCAGGGGCCTCTCACTCAGGGTCTGTTTATTCTTTAAATAGCCTCTCCTTTTAAGTTTGATTATACTGTTTTCAAAGGCCTGGCACTTTAGTGGCAAATTGGGAAGGGAGTTTGAGGGAATGGACTAGAAAGAGGTATGGGAGAAAGTGCTTTGTCAGCTCTGAAGTGCTGTGCAGGTGTTTGTGGCTGTATTAGCAAGAGTGACTGACACCCGGCAGGAACTATGATAGGAAATATTAACAAATTGGGTCAGAAACTGCATAAAAATGCAGAAGTCCTGTTTGGGTGGGCTGCTCAGAGCAGCAGTGAGTAGAGGTACTCGTTCCGAAGATTGCCGAGGCAGTCACAGAGCTGCCGCCCTGTGCATGCAAATGCTGGTGGAAAGGACTGGGTTATCAAGGAAAAACACACTCACAGCCCACATCATATTGGCTGAAGACACTATGCACTTGGAAAGTGCATTTCAAAGCACTCTAAAAGCATCCTCAAAGCGCTGCCTTTTGACTCGATCTCAGGAGTGCATGCAACCTGCATCCTGCCCCAAATGTAAAGAACTAGAGAATGAAAATGCAAACGACACACAAGATGGGCAATATTACAAATACTTCGGAGATTCTATCTTCATGATCTTGAATAATTATACATTCGTGTAGTTTTGAAATGGCGTAGAATTTTTATTGTCCCCAGTAAAAGCAATTGAGATAATAATTTATCCTGTTAGTTTTGGAATAAAAAGAACTTCTGCTTGTGTCAGGATTTCTCCGATGCCATTTTACCCTCACGAGGTATCCCAAAGGTTAAAAATCAAGAACCTGTTAACAGCCAGACTGTGTGATAGGCTTCAGCCATGGAATAAACTATGTAATAATTTGTGAGATAGAGGTAACCAGTCTAAGGGAAGCTCACGTCATAGCTAAAAACAGTGGTCAACAGATTCACAGTCAGGGCAAGCAGGAAGGCTCAGCAGCTGGGCTCTTGCTGCCTACCTTGATGACCTGAGCTTATCCTATAGGAATCCACGTAGTGGAAGAAGACAACGGACTCCATGAAGTTGAACCACCACAAAATAGCACTCATTACACACACACACACACACACACTAAAAAGAAATAAACAAAATGGAATATATATACATATATTCCATGTATATATTTGTATGTGTATATATATATTTCACATATATATACAAATATGTATATATATATTCCATTTTGATTATTTCTTTATTATATGTAAATATTTATGTGTGTAATATATTATAATATATATATATATACACGTATATCAAATACAACCAGTCAGAAACTCAAGTGCTTCCAGTGGCATTACTAAGCTGTTAACAAGAAACTCCTACAGCAAACGAAGAAGTCTGACATACTGTACTCTAAGCTTTTGTCAGCGAAATCAAAAGCAATAGAGTTTCAGATCTCTACAGACAACCAACTGTATACTTTCTTCTTAGTGGGGAATGTGAATCCAAGAACATTTAAGCTTTTTGTTCTTTTACACAAAAGTTAGCTGTGACACAAGAAAGCAAATAGTAAGTGGTAAAACCTTGATTATTTAGTTTCTTATGCTGGTGCTCTTGCTACAGAACTGACATTTCCTGTTGTGCTTTTTAAAAGAATATTCATTTCTATTTTATGCATGTGAGCGTTTTGCCTGCATGTATGTATGTGTGATGTGTGTGTGTTCGAGCATGCACACATGTGTGCATGCACTCATTCATTCTTGTGCATACCCCCCAACTGCTGAGTACAAGAGAGAATGTTGGATCCACTGGAACTAAAGTTCCAGACAGTTGGAAGCCACTGTGAAGGTGCTCAAATGGAACCATAGTCCCTGAAAGGGCAGCAAGTGCTGCTAACCACCACGCTAGCACACCAACTCCTAGGTTGGATTTTAAGTAAAGGTATTGTATCGTTATTCAGCTTCAGTCTCAGACATTTCAAAAGGAAAGCTTGTGTGGTTATCAGTGTCTTCTATGGTGGGTGCTTGGTGCGATACTTGGGGAGAAAATTTCTGAGTCAGGGCATCTGGGAAGAGAAAACAAAAGTGACTGAGTGGCGAATAGGAGAAAGGTCCTCTTCCAGGCAGCTGCAGGTTAGACAGATGGATTGACTTCTAGGCAGGCCAGAGAACTTTGCTCAATTACCCTTTTGTACAGCTTGCGCAGAAGCACACGCACAGGACAGACTGCAAACTCCCAGGTACCAATGACATTCCAAAGAGCTTTCTGAAGATATAAAAATAAATCACTCTGTTTTCCCCATATAGGAAATGCACACTGCATCATGTCACCCTTGAAGTTCACTAACAAGTGAAGCTAGCAACAGTTGTCCTTGGCAACTAACTTAGTCACGTGACACCTTGAACTGGAATACCGATTCCACACTACTGCAATGTCCTTACACTTGATATCAGAGAATTACAGCATCCTCCATTCAAACAGAAGTGTTTTCAAAATACTCTGCAGCCCCCCAATTAATTCAGAAAATTCCAGAAAGGAAGAATAATAATGATGAATTAAAAGCAGAAAATTCTAGGGCTTTTTGTGCATTTTAGTTTTGGCCCCTTTGTCAAAAGCTCCAACCGGTAAACACAAAGCTCAAATAAAATGGAGAAGGAATTATTTAAATTCTCCTTTGTAGTTTTTCTATTACCATTCTCTGGAGCATACAGCAAACAGGGCTTGAAGGTGTTAAAGCTTTTTGCATTAACAATTTGCGTTTAGAAATCTAGGCACCTAACACCACTCGTGTTAATATTTGCTTTGGACTGTTCTGCGTATTTAGTCTCAAGCTTCTCCAAAGAGCTAACACAAAAAGTCCGCATTCCTGTTTGCCCAGCTAGTGTGTGATTTCACACATTGTGTATTATGCGCTCCCACAGAGGTTGTGTATTAGCTGGTCTTCAAGTGAGCAGTGTACTTAGCTCTGTTGGGAAATGTGAACTTTGTAGCTTCAGGAAGAAGCAGACTTACAGAAACTCACATCGATTTCACTTTGGAAACATTCATCCCGTCTCATTTTTTTCTTTATTTTTTTTTCTGTCTCCTTTTATTCATCCCCACTGCCCTATTTCCTGACTGCTGTTGTATAAGCAATTGAAGTTCCTGTCAGGGCTCTCTGACTCTTGGGCCTTTGTTAGCTGGTTTTTGTCCACATCTCTGGTAATAATAATTATCAAGAGTAAAAACCTGTTGACATCCTTGCCATCCTCAACATATCCTAAAATTCCCTTTTATCACCACATTTATTGTGAGATAAAGTCTGAATTCTTTAAGCTTTGGCTTAATTATTTCCAGGTATTTTACCAGATCCCTCTTGGCTATGCATCTCCCCACTGCCTCTCCCTGGACCCAGCTCTTAGCCAACACCAGCTACACAGATGAGACCTTGTGCTCTCTTCAACTTTCCACCTGAAGTTCTCATCGGTGAGGACTCATTGCAAATGTTCCTTTCAGAGCGAGACCTTCTACATCTACCCATCAACCCTCAACTTCTCGTACAATGCTGGGCACGCTGTTCCATTGCCCTAATAAATATAAGTCAGGCATGTGCAGCAGCCAGCAATTAGTGAGGCTGTGCTGCCAGACAAACACTTCTTAGCGAATCTTAATGCATATTCATCTGTTAGATTAGGAACAATTGTGTGGGCTTGATACTGCCATTGTCCTTCATTTTCTGGCTGGACCGTATAAGCACACACCCGTTAAGTAACTCCTAGAGATTGCAAGTCTTGTTAGGCACAGAGCTTGAAACAGGCTGACAAATTCTGAGCACAAGGACCATGTTTTAGCTCTTAGTGCTGTTTGATGTGTGTTGTCTAAAAGAGTGTCTTATTCTCTTTGGGAGATTAATCTGCCATACTATAGTGAACCAAAGCTTTATGTCAATTTTATAATCAACATAAATTAGAACATTTTAAATTAAGTTTAATTGCATAAACATTATAGAAATTTTTATTTTTATCTTTAATTTTTTATATAATATACTCTGATCATACTTTTTCTCCCTGATTGAGCTCCTTCCCAATCCTCTTTACCTTCTTGCCCACCCAGCTTTCTGTGTTCCCTCCCCAGCTCCTCTCTTGCAATAATAATAATAATAATAATGACAAAAGACAAAATGCCCAAGCATAACAAAGCAAAAACATGCTAAAGAATACATGGAGTTTGTTTTGTATTGGTCAACTGCTCCTGAGTATAGGACCTGCCCTGGAGTATGGCTATCATACCAAATGACACTCCATTGAAGAACTGAAGGAAAAGAAAAATTGATTTTCCTTTTGCCAGCAAGTGAAACATTGAAGGCGTAAGTCACAAACAATGCCACACCGGTTTGGAATTATGATTAATAGGGTGGTATTTATTTAAAGGGGAAAAAACTTACAGATCACTGTCAGCCCTCTGCGTAACCAGGAAGGAAGTCAAGTCACCGGCGGAGCAGGAAGTGAAGAGAGCGAGGAGAGGGAAGTGGCCGCTTTTTTAAAGGGAGAGAGACCACACCCCAAGGGGCTGGTATCTCAGCGGCGATAGGCTGGAGGAGTGGGAGGACCTCCCGTAACACCTCCCCCTTTTGTTTAAATAAGAGAGTTCTAAACCTACTATGAAATTATATACAATAAGTACAAATATCCTATTCTAACTAGCTTAGGTCTTGTATAATAAATAAATTGGCCAAGTCATGAGAGAAAAGTAACTACATCTATATAGTCTTCAACCCCATCGAAGATCTGAGAAGGGAAATAATGTTACCTGGTTAATTAGGAAGTTCAGTAAAACAACTTCCAAAACATGCAACAAATCACAGAGACAACTAGCTACCTAGGCAATCACCCAAAGTCACATTAGCAGTGTTGAAGCAACCAACTTTGGCTAAGGCCTAACATAACTGACACACCATTTTCAAAGGCAAGCAACTTTTCAAAACTATCTTACCCTGTCTTGGCAGGATAAGACAGCCCTGTTTTATCCATTGATGCATGCTCTGTATCTTTGTCAGTGGTTGAGGTATGGGCATTTCTTTGCCCCAAGGCCAGTTCTGCCAAAAGGAAAGGCTCCAGGTGGAGTGTCTTTGGTGCTCAACATTCTCTCGGGAATAGAGTGGTGTTGCCAGGAGCAATTGTGTCTCACTACCACAAAACTCTGAGTTAGATTAAAGGCCATTTTCTACAGCTCTTTGAAGAAGTTGAAGACTATCTATACTGAGTATAATCTCTATATATCTAAAGAACCTGATTAGTCTAATTATAAATGACAAACTTAGATGACTATTAGTCTATATAATTCTCAATATCTATCTAACTTAAAGATTAAGACAATAAACAACTGTGAAACAAATGAGGACAATGACCTCCAAATATAAACAATGTACAAATATACATTGCAGTAGGTAAATATATATCAATACACAAACATTATATAAGTATCTTAATCAGAGGTAGAAATGTACACAGCAATATGGTAAATATATACAATACAATATATGTCAATACATAAAAATGTTTTAAACAGAGGTAGAAACATGAATGCATACAATAGTCAATACAATTTAACTTTGTATCAATATACAAGAATCTATATCAATATATTTGTCTAACAACAGTAACTCACAATTACAAATCTATTATCCCATCATCCCTCTTTTTTTTTTTTTTCAAAATGATCCCTGAGCTTATAAAATTCCTCCCCCAACCCTCAATCGTATACTAATTATAATCAACCCCTAAATGATGTCCCTAAACCCAAGGGCAAACTTTACTGGGAGAGGGGACGTCGTCCTCTAGAATTACTTCCAGCTGTCATGGGGGCGACGTTCTTTCTGGGGGATCCTGTGAAAGTAAAATGATGGTTAAATTTCAAGATCAAGTCTTTTAATATTGCCAATAGTCTCTGAGTATTTTGTGCAGGTCTGGCCAAAATGTTGTATAAGATGTGCACCATTTCAGCTAACCAAGTTGGAACTGTCTTGTGCAGCTGGTACCCAAAGCAGGTCTTGTTGTAGCGCTATCAGTATCATGACGTCATATCAACCAGGTGGAGTTGTTGTTATGGGGCCCCATCTTCTTCCTGGAAACTTCAAATGTCACTTCAGGAAAAACTCATTGTTCATTATGAAAAACTTAAGCATTAATCATATAGACATATATATATATTCAATGAAAGACATGATAGATATATTCAATGAAAAGTATGATAGATATGAAGAAAAGCAAAGATGTTTTCTAAACTCATATTTCTTTCTGTCCCACATCATGGCTCTTGACATGAGACAGAAACTCCAGAAACTCTGGGTTTTTCTCTTACTAACAGGCTTGGAATTGGAGAGGGACTGAGCCAGAGTCCAACTTCAAAACCAGCTTTATAAATTTAGAAATATGGTTTAATATTACTTACACATCCCATTCAGTTTTCTTGATATTTCCTATCGGGCAGGTATTTTTCCATCTGTCAGTATCCAAACATCCAGGGTCCCTTGAATTTCTCAAAGATGAGTGTTTTCCTGTGGAGATAAGAACAGAACCCTGCCCCCATTCTATATGTTTTTCTTACCATCTGTATGAATATCATCATTGTAGATAAGTTGTCATTTCTCCTTTCCAAGAGGTTTTTCCTCTTCAAATCGAAACTTTATTAATTTTGATGGTATCCACAATTTTTCTTCTCCTGTGGAAACAAGAGCAAAACCCCTTCCCCAACGTAGCACATCTCCTGGCTTCCATTGAGAGGTCAGCACATCTTTGAAATAAATCGGTTGATTTAGTTCAGCAGACTTTTCCATTATCCAATGTCTCTCTGCTGCTGTCGTTCCTTTCTCATTAGCGTTAAGAAAATTCAAGGTTAATAAAGCATTATGTAATCTATTTCTGGGGGTATTTTCGGTCCCTTTCTGTTTGTTCAGCATATCCTTTATAGTACGATTTGATCTTTCTATAACTGCCTGACCTGTAGGATTATTTGGTATACCTGTAATGTGTTTTATATTATAATAATCAAAAAAGCGTTTCATTTTCTTAGATACATATGCTGGACCATTATCTGTCTTTATTTGCGCAGGTATACCCATGATGGCCATAACTTCCAATAAATGTGTGATTACTGAATCAGCCTTTTCTGAGCTCAGGGCAGTAGCCCATTGAAAACCTGAATACGTGTCTATGGTGTGGTGTACATATTTTAATTTACCAAATTCTATAAAGTGGAACACATCCATCTGCCAGATTTCATTTCTCTTAGTGCCCTTTGGGTTACTCCCTGCAGGCAACGGTGTTTGATTATAGAAAGAACAAGTAGGACATCTCTTTATAATGTCCTTAGCTTGTTGCCAAGTAATGGAAAATTCTTTCTTTAGGCCTTTACTATTGACATGATGCTTCTTATGAAATTCTGAGGCCTGCAACACACTTCCAATCAATAATTGATCAATCTCAGCGTTGCCTTGGGCTAGAGGACCAGGCAGACCTGTATGGGACCGGATGTGTGTTATGTACATCGGACAAAGCCTGTTCCTGATTATGTCTTGTACCTGGATAAACAATGAAGTCAACTCTGTGTCATCTGGTATAAATTCAGCGGTTTCAATATGCAAGATAACTCTTTCTGCATATTGTGAATCTGTAACTATATTAAGAGGTTCTTTAAAATCCCTTAGCACCATAAGAATGGCATATAATTCTGCCTTCTGGACAGAATTATAAGGGCTTTGTTCCACCTTACTCAATTCATCTGACTTGTAACCTGCTTTCCCTGATTTATTTGCATCAGTATAGAACGTACGGGCTCCAGTTATTGGAGCATCACGTACAATTCTAGGAAGAATCCAAGAAGTTCTTTTTATGAGGTTAAGTCTACCACTTTTGGGATAGTTGCTATTAATTTCTCCCAAAAAATTAGCACAAGCTCTTTGCCACGGTTCATTGTCTTCCCATAACTTTTTTATTTCTTCAGTAGTAAAAGGCACTATAATTTCTGCTGGGTCTATACCTGCTAGTTGACGAAGTCTCAGCTTACCTTTTATAATTAATTCAGAGACTTTTTCCACATAAGTTTTTAATTTTTTACTTGGTTTATTAGGTATAAATATCCACTCCAAAATAATATCTTCCCTCTGCATTAGAATCCCTGTAGGAGAAATTCTGGAAGGCAATATGACTAGGATGCAGCTAAGATTTGGGTTCACCCTATCCACATGTGCCTCCTGTAATTTTTCCTCAATCATTGTCAGTTCCTTTTCTGCTTCAGCTGTCAGTTCTCTTGGACTATTCAAATCTTTATCACCATCTAAGGTTTTGTTTAAATGAACTATTAGATCAGGTGTTATCCCAACAGCTGGTCGTAGACTGGAAATGTCTCCTAACAATCTTTGGAAGTCATTAAGAGTCTTTAACCGGTCTCTCCTAATTTGTGCCTTTTGCGTTTTAATTTTCTCTAACCCTATTCTGTAACCTAGGTAATTAATAGAATTTCCTCTTTGAATCTTTTCAGGGGCAATTTGTAATCCCCACCTAGGCAAGACTTTCTTTACTTCTTCAAACATCCTTTCTAAAGTATCTTTATTTGAATCAGATAACAAGATGTCATCCATGTAATGATAAATAATGGACTTGGGGAATTGTTTACGAATTATTTCCAATGGCTTACTTACAAAATATTGGCACAGTGTAGGACTATTGAGCATACCCTGTGGGAGGACAGTCCATTGATATCTCCTATTGGGCTGAGAATTATTATAAGTAGGCACTGTGAAGGCAAATTTTTCTCTATCCTTTTCTTGTAACGGTATAGTGAAAAAACAATCTTTCAAATCAATAACTATAAGAGGCCATCCTTTTGGTAACAGAGAAGGCAAAGGAATTCCAGATTGTAGTGAGCCCATAGGTTGAATTACTTTGTTGACAGCTCTTAGATCTGTCACCATTCTCCATTTACCAGATTTCTTTTTTACAACAAACACAGGAGAATTCCAAGGGCTGGTTGATTCTTCAATGTGGTGAGCATCTAGTTGCTCCTGCACCAGCTGTTCCAATGCCTGTAGTTTATCTTCAGCTAGAGGCCACTGTTTGATCCATATTGGCTTCTCAGTTAGCCATTTTAAAGGTAGGGCTGTTGGTACCTCTAAAGGTTTGGTATTTGCTGTATGTTCTTGTACAGCCTGAATGGCTAGTGACCTTTTTCCATAATACCTCATCATATACTTCCCAGAATTATGAGTTCCTGGAACTACAGGAATGTTAATCTGGGTATTCCATTGCTGTAGCAGGTCACGGCCCCATAAATTTATGGCAATATTGGCTATATATGGCCTTAGTCTTCCTATTTGCCCTTCGGGCCCTATGCATTCAACCCATCTTGTGCTTTGTTTTACACGAGATAGGGTTCCAATTCCCAGGAACTGAACATCAACCTCTTGAAGAGGCCAATTCGGATGCCAAGATTCTGGGGTAATGATACTTACATCCGCACCTGTGTCTAATAAGCCTTCAATAAAAGTGCCATTTATACAGACTCTTAGCTTTGGTCTTTGATCATTAATAGAAGTCTGCCAAAATATACGTTTACTCTGTCCAACTGGGTTTTTTGACTCATCCTCCACATGGATTTCATCATTTAGACCAGTATTACTTTTTACAGCAGAAATTGGAGCTTTTAATTTTCTTGGTGAGGCACGTTCTCCACTGTGACTGGGAATGACTGGGCCACTGTTGGCTTGGGGGCCTGCGAGAGGCCCCTCAAGGAGTTTCCCGACGGTATCGGGTTGCCTTGTTTGTCTGTTGTTGACCTGCATTCATTGGACCAATGTCGGCCTTTACCGCATCTCCTACATATACCTGAAGGCCTAGGTCTCCTATCTTTGTCATTCCCAGAGGAGATAATATTCCTAGAAATTCTGTGCCTGCAATCCCTTTTCAGATGTCCTAATTTACCACAATTAAAACACCTGGCAGTTTGATGTCTCCTCATTGCTGTGGAAATCGCTTCTCCTACCCAAGATTCATCGTTATAGCTAAACGTCTCAACATTCATCGTATGCTGAATCCATTCATCCATAGGTGCTGATCTAGACTTTAAAGGCCCAATTATCTTTTTGCATTCTATGTTTGCATTCTCAAAAGCTAGAGATTCAAGAAGTATTCGTCTAGCTTCTGGGTCTGTTACCCCTATGTCCAGAGCCTTAATTAATCTTTGCAAAAAGTCAATAAAGGGTTCTCTCTGTCCCTGCCTAATTCTGGTATATGATTCAACCCTTTTTGCTGGATCTTGTATCCTATTCCAAGCATTTAAAGCTGCTTGGTGACATAGACACAGTACTTCATCATCATAAAGAGCTTGGACCTGTGGATCAGCATATTCTCCTGCACCAAGAATTTGGTCTTGGGAAACCTCAATACCTTTTGCTCTTCCTTGCTGTTCCATATGTTTGGATTCTTCTCTAAAATAAATTCCAAACATCAAGGAAGGTCCATTATCTAAAACTGCAGACACTAACTGATGGAAATCATGGGGGGTAGCTCTAGCATTAGAAGCCCAAGTCCTTATCATTTCCTTTACGTATGCAGAGTGCAAGCCAAAATTAACAATAGCTTGCTTAATTTCTTTTAGATCATTCATTGCTATTGGCGTCCATCTAGCTTCTCTGACTCCCTTTGAGCCTTTAGAAGTTGACGCTTTGTCAGAATTAAGTATAGGGTATGCTGCTAAAACCTTTGGTAAGCCAGTTCTAATAGCTGGTGTTGGCATTGTATCCTGTCCTTGTGCCTTATTACTCTGTTCACCAGCTCCAATCATTTCTTCAATCATTTCAAGTCTTTTTATTATTGTCTCTTTTGAATCCTTAATCTCCTGACCTGCATGAGTTTCTAGTAAAGATTGTATGGTTCTTAGGAGTGCCATGATCTTCCTAAATGATAGAATATGCAAAAGAATACTAAAACCTAGTAACCAGTAAATTAAGTTATCCCCATAGTCATATAAACCTTGCATGATATAACCCATTGTATTGGTAACCAGAACAGTAAAATTCGCGTTGGAAACGGGAACTGCCATATTACCTATTATCCAGCAGGTGGCGCTGTTGCCAAGTCTCGACGAAAACACGGTCCTGTTTCAGAGTCCGCCTAGTATTTGTTAAAAACTGGAAAATGTAAGTTGCTCAACAAAGTAAATGTAATTAAATCAATTCCAGAGATGGAACCAGAAACCAGAATCCAGGGGTAGAGAAGAGCAACCTGGAAGCCGCTTATGCCTCCACGTGACAGAGTCACCCTGAGGGGTTGCAGCTTTCAGCAACCGCGTGCTCTGGTTCGCGCCACTTAAGAGCTGTGCTTGCAAGGGGGATTTAAAAACGACTCAGAAAAGAGCAAACCAGGCGGGCAGAGACTACGTGGGCCTGTGGAGTTTAAATCCACAGGCAGCGGCTGAGGAAGCAAGGGCTCCCGCCAAGCTGAACAAGCGCCCGCCAAGCCGAACTTGCGGCCGCCAAGCCGAACTTCCGGCCACCAAGCCGAACTCGCGGCTGCGAGCCGGGAGAGGTTCTAAAACCAAACGTTGGGCGCCAAATGAAGGCGTAAGTCACAAACAATGCCACACCGGTTTGGAATTATGATTAATAGGGTGGTATTTATTTAAAGGGGAAAAAACTTACAGATCACTGTCAGCCCTCTGCGTAACCAGGAAGGAAGTCAAGTCACCGGCGGAGCAGGAAGTGAAGAGAGCGAGGAGAGGGAAGTGGCCGCTTTTTTAAAGGGAGAGAGACCACACCCCAAGGGGCTGGTATCTCAGCGGCGATAGGCTGGAGGAGTGGGAGGACCTCCCGTAACAAAACATGAATTCTTTTTTTTTATTGATAAAAGGAGAATAAAGAAAAGAAAGAAAAAAAAACAAATTTCCACCTCCTCCCAGCCTCCCATTTCCCTCCCCCTCCTCCCATTCTTCTCCCCCTCCTCCCACCCCTCTCCCTTTCCCCCCACTTTTCTCCCCCTCCCTCTCCAGTCCAAAGAGCAGCCAGGGTTCCCTGCCCTGTGGTAAGTCCTAGGTCCTCCCCCCTCCGTCCATAGCTAGGAAGGAGGAACATCCAAACTGGCTAGGCTCCCACCAAGCCAGTACATTGCGTTGGATCAAAACCGCGTGCCATTGTTCTTGGCGTCTCATCAGCCCTCATTGTTCGTCATGTTCAGAGAGTCCAGTTTTATCCCATGCTTTTTTTGGTAACAGTCCAGCTGGCCTTGGTGAGCTCCCAGTAGATCAGCTCCACTGTCTCAGTGGGTGGGTGCACCCCTCGTGGTCCCGACTTCTTTGCTCATGTTCTCCCTCCTCTGCTCCTCCTTGGGACCTTGGGAGCTCTATCCAGTGTTCCAGTGTGGGTCTCTGTCTCTATCTCCATCCATCGCCAGATGAAAGTTCTAGGATGATATGCATGATATTCGTCAGTATTGCACATGAATTCTAATTGGTCTTAATAATGAAAACCCAGAGTCAGATATAGGGGTTAATGTTGAAGATCAGAGAAACAGAATGGCCAGCCACTGGTGAATTCTTACTTCCACCAATGCTCAGACCAAAGGGGTAATCCTGTCCTCAGACTGCCTCCACAGACAGCATCCTCAGACTGATTGCCTCAGACTACACTGCTCCTCAGACTGCATTGAGTTCCTGTCTCCTCCCACCTTACATTCCTCTTGGCTGAGCCATATCACTCCTGGCTCCACCTCCCTAGTGCTGGGATTAAAGGTGTGTCAGCCCAAGTGCTGGGATCACTTTTGTGTGAGCACTGTTTCTTTTTTAGACTGGATCAATTTTGTGTAGCCCAGGGTGATTTTCAACTAACAGAGATAAAGTCCGTCCCCCGAGTCCAAGTCCTGAGATTAACAGTGTGTGCCACCACTCCCTGCCTCTAGTGGCTTAGTTCTGCACTCTGTTATTCTGGCAAGTTATTCTTAAAACACAAGTAAAACATCACTACAAAAAAAGTATAAAAATAGCTACTTGGTTAGGGGTGGGACACCCCCCCCCCCCTCTCCTTTCCTTTCTCGCTCTCAGTACTACTGAATCTATTCTGGTCTGAGTCCACAAAAGTATTCCGTGTATCCTGCCTCAATGTCTGTGAGTTCATATGTGCATAAGCCTATTGTGTCTGAGAGATGCTGTTTCCTTGAGTCATCCATGACCTCTGACTCTTACAATATTTTGCTTCCTCTGTCACAAAATTCACTGAGATTTGAGGGAATGGGTTTGATGTAAATGTCCCATTTAGGACTGAATGCTTTCACTCGCTTGCACATTGCCCAGCTGTGGGCCTCTGTGTTAGTGTATATCTACTCCAAGAAGGAGCTTCTCTGATGAAGGTTGAGAAAGGCACTCATCTATGGCAGAAGGAGAATGTCATTAGGGGTCATTTTATTGCTGTGTTTCTTTAGCATAATGATAGTATTGGGTTTCCCCTAGGCCCATAACCTATCTAGTCTCACGTTTTTAACCACTTTAACAATGCCAGGTATGTGTTCTATCTCAATGAGTGGGCCTTAAATTCAATCAAAAAGTGGTTGGTTACTACTATACCATTTGTGCCACTATCGTACCAGCATATCTCTCAGGCATGTCTCTGTTTTAAGTCTCAGCATTTGTATCTGGATGATACTGATGATTACTTTTTCCATCTGGTAGCTTGCCTAGTACTCCCCATCACTATGAACACAAGTCAGGAGTAATTAAGCTTCTATTTAGGTACCACCTAGACTTTGCAATGTTCAGTGACATAAGTGGTATCTTTAGCAATATAGGGCTTTATTATCCACTTGTGGGAAGCATCTGAGAGACTTGGCAATAGCCTACGATGTTTAGATTACTCTGTAGGATCCCTTTGACCAATGACTCAACAAAATGTAATGCATTCTTAACCCTGAAGGTTTTACTTGGCAGAATAAGCTATCTAATTGAAATATTGTCTCCCTCTTGCATGGTAGCTCCATTTAGATTTTTGTCACATATGATTACATTTTAGGAAGTATCTAGAGTAGTATCTTTTTTCCATGTATTTTCCAAATGGCCTGTTGTCTTAGCTGTACCTTCTCGTTTCCCTTCTTTTCCCCCTCTCCTCCATACCTCTTCTCATTCAGCCTCCTTGAACAGTATATTCTATTTTCCCTTCCTTGGGAGGTCTCCTCCCCCAACATCTGTACGAGGAATTTAACCATTGAAGTTGTTTAGAATGTGGCACATATCTTGGAAAGGTAAAAGTTAACATCTGAATTTAAGAAAACACATGCTAAAAATCATTCTATCTCGGTGGCTTAGTTTGTCAACGTCTTTTCTAAGAAGCATGAGTGATCTGAGTTTCTATATGGGACTCAAGCACAGTAAGCCCAGTCAGTTTCAGGGAAATCTTTTTTTATTATTATTGATTTTTATTGAGCTCTACATTTTTCTCTGCTCCCCTCCCTGCCTCTCCCCTTAGCTTCAGGGAAATCTTCAGTGTGTAGCGTTCTCTAACTGTGCAATTTTCATTAGCTGTATGTCATGCTGGTTCGGAGTTTCATAACGACAGCAGTCTTTGAGCACCGTTGGCTTTGGTAAACCATCCCTTTCATGTATTGCTATAAGAAACCCTAAAAATGTTCATTGGTTCAACAAGACAGAGCGGCGAAGAAACATGGGATATTTGTCTTTTGGGCTCTGAGTCACCTCATTTGGGATGACATTTTCTAGCTATATCTATTCAATTGCAAATTTCAGTTTTTTCATTAGATATCGTTCCTTAGTGAGTTACAAGGCTGTGGGTCTACTCTAACATTAATCCTACTCCCTCCCCCACCTATATCCCACTCCACCCCACTCCCAATTCACATCTTAGAGAGGGTAAGGCTTCCCATGGGAAGTCAACCAAATTTGGTACATCAGTTTGAAGTAGGACCATGGCTCTCCCTACTATATCTAGGCTGAAGAAGGACCCCAAAGAGAATGGAGTCCAAAAAGCCACTTCAAGCACTGGGTATTAATCCTGGTCCCACTGCCGGTGCCGCCACAGACTGCCCCAGCTCTACTCTCCCCACATTCAGGGGGCCTAGTTTGGTCTTCTACAGGTTCCCCGGCTGTCAGTCTGCTGTCAGTGACCTCCCACTAGCTCAGTCAACAGTTCCTGTGGGTATCCACATCATCGTGCAAATTTCATTTTTCTTAACTGTCAAATAATATTTCACTGTGTAAATGTACCAAATTTTCATTATCCATTCATCAGCTAATGGACAGCTAGGCTATTTAATCATTCACTTTTGTGACTAGACCAGCAATGAACATGAATGAACACGTATTCCTGTAGTAAATCCTGAGGATTAGCAAATGTTTGGCGTGATCAATAATAAAAGTATCTTTAATTTTAATCAGATTTACTCCAGGCTTCTTTTGTAAAGGATATGTATTATATCCTTTATGCTTTTTTGTTCATGTCAACAAAAAGTCATCAAATTTAAGTATATATATATATATATAAGTAATATATATATAAGTATATATAAGTATATAAGTATATATAAGTATAAGTATATAAATATATAAGTATAAGTATATAAATATAAGTATATATAAGTAATATATATATATTACTGTGTTCTTTTATTTTAGGTATTTCCTCCATCCTATGTTAGTTTTAGTGATATATATATATATTCATTCAGAAATTGTTTAATGTTACAAAGATTCAAGGGAAAATAGCAAACTTCCACAATGATATTTTTTCAGAAATTAAAGTCTGTCCATTAATTTCATGGAACACATATTTTTTCAGAAAATATTTTAAAACTATATAAGTGGTATTCTTGTCTGTTCTAAACATAGAGAGGAGACACTAAGACTGAATGAAATTCATATAGTAGATAGATAGATAGATAGATAGATAGATAGATAGATAGATAGATAGATAGATAGATAGATAGATAGATGCATATATACGTACATACATAGATTAATAGATAGATGGATGGACTGATAGATGATAAATTTTTTAGGACTTTTAAGAGAAAACTAATTTGAAAATCACCAAGATTTTACATAGAGTGGCAGAATCCAAGGATTTACTTCTTCTCTGTGTAGTTTGTTAGGTTTCCAGTGAATCACTTCCTGGGGGACATTTTAGTTCTTTCCAGATGAGATTCATAACCAAAACATGATATAACCTTCAGTCCTTCCTGAGATTCTTAATAGCTCATGTCTATTGCTTGGCATTCTTCGAAGGTGTAAGAAAAGTGAACTTTTATTTAACCTAAATGACACCATTGCCTTTAAAAGCTGTTAAAAATAGCAATGCCAAAGAGGCAATATTATAATATCCAGTTAGGGGAATTTGAAGTATCATTATCTCCCTGAGCAGTAACCATTAGCTAATGTTCAAAGACATTGTGTCTTTTAAATAGAAAGCTGAAGCAAATCTATTATCAGCTCAGTGGGATGGGTAATATGTGGAAACATCCTCACAGAAAAACGGTGGAAGACCTTCAGTCAGACAGGACCGTCCCAGCAGAAAGGTGTGGATGCTGTTGAATGTCAACACCAGCCCAGTTGCCTGGAAATTAGGATTCCCTCCCCAAGACCAAAAGAATTTAGATGAGACTCTCTAAATGCAATATATACCAAAAGCTAAAGAAATTATATACATTGTACATCTATAGTTTTAAGAACTATCTGGGGATAAATATGTAAACCTTTTCAAATACCTTTTGAAGGACATAAATGAATTGTACATAATAGAAAATGAATTCATGACATTGAATTATTCTCCAATAAATACAAGCCTGGACCTTTTATTTTGAACCCTGGATCTATCATGCTCTGGTTTGATGAAGTTAGTTGAGTCTTTGGGCTTTACATGGTAGATGCTGTACTTCATTGTAGTCAAATGAAGTAACATGATGCTTGCTCCTTATATGAGCTTCTTTGCTCATCTTGCTGAACTTTTGTGAAGCCCAGCTCCTCCCAAAATTGTACAATGCATGAGAATATTAGAAACCGCGATAGGTTATGTAATACTATGAGGTTATTATTTAACTTACTTTAAGTTACTTAGTGTGCTGTTTCTTGGACAATTTGATGCCTGCAGCAGAATGTTGATGCATACACAGATCTTTATATTATACATATACAGAGATATGGATTTTATAAATATGTAAACCAATGAACAGATCCATCACCTCACTGCTGTTTTGGTTGGTGGGGAAAATATCTGATATCTACTCTCTATATTTATCTCTACAATATCTCATCACTATACTTTCTATTTTATGTAGATATGAGGTGATATTCTTTCTTGCAGTTTTGATTATCATCTCTCTGCGTAGGGACATACAGCACTTTTCATGTACCTGTGGGCCATTTATAAGCCTTCTTAGGTAAATGTGTCTGTTTGCAGCCTCCCCCCCCCCCTTTAGAACTACCTGTTTCTTTACTATTATGTACAATGAATGAGTTCCACCCTTAATTTTGAATTTAGGAGTGTTTTGTTTTATTGGGGTTTTTCTTTTTGAATTTTGGATATTAATTTTGTGCCCGATATAGCATTTTAAATATCTTTTCCTAAATATTTGAATTATTTCATGTTACAAAGATCGTCTCCCTACTCAGTGATTTTGAGTAGAAACTTTATAGTTTGATGTAGTTCTGTCTGTTTTGGGGTGTTTTGTTGTTCTATTTTTTAAACCTAGAATTTGGTGTCAAATCAAAAAACAGTTTGCCACAAACACTATCCAGGGGATTCTCTTTAGCTGTGTTATGACTTTGGTTGTGACATTTAATTCTTTTCTTCATTTTGAACAACTTTTGTACTCAACAATGTACTCTTTAATTTCAAAGTCCACTAACCCTCTATGGACTTTTTTGTTTTAACCGTTACTTTGTCCATACTGAAATCATAATTTTCTAGACTCCATTAACCTACCTACAAATTTCAGCGAGTAGTATTTTGGTCACCGTCCTTTTTTCCTCAGTGTGTTAGTTGAGGTGCTCTTGGTGACAGGTGTCAAATGTACTTTGCCACAGTAACATTTGGTATTGATAACATCTATGTGAGAAACAATGAGGGAGCTCATAGCCTTAGAGAAATCATTAGAATATAGTGTAAATATAACCCTTGGTGGAAAGGCAGGGGCACACGGCTGAGTGAAGGTCCTCTAAAGCACCTTGTTTCCTACAGTGTTACTGGGGATTGGAGAGTGAGCTAGGTGGTCACTAATGTAAGAGAAACTCCCATCTGATGAACTTGCCATTTTAGTATTCTTGTTCCACTCAGCCTTCTGCTGGGAACAGCTCATTGAAAATGCGGCATCAGCATACATGATTTATACAGAGCCATAGCAATTTGGTAAGTTAACATTTCCTAAAACTAGAAGTCAGTCATGCGCATTTTTATATCAACTATACCCTAAATAACAACAGAAAAGACCTTTTCTTTTGTCATGGCTTCAACTTGGGTATATGACACCAAAAGTGATGACAAAAGAATGCATGCCACAACCGTACAGAAAACTACGTAGCTGCAGGCACATCCTGGGAAGCAGAGAGGAGTTCAGCAGTAGGGTTTGATAGCCCTGCCCATGGGCTCAGACTGCAGTGAAGTCACAGACTGCAGGCCCTGCTTCCTTTACACACGTCTTCCTTTCTCTACTTATGCCATTGTTTTGGTGCCTTGTCTGTAACAACTAAAGTATAAAGATTCTTAAAGGGAAAGGATATTAAGTAAATTTGAAGTCATAGGCTAGATATGTGTCATTTATGAATAAGAACTGGATGCAGGGATCAGAAGATAAAGTTGTCAAAGAGTTAAAACACTGGGAAATGAAGAAAAGTTTTAAAGCTGGAGGCAAACTTTAGGGGCAGATTTCACCCATCTTACAGCGCTTCTCTATTCTGACACCCTTACAAATGATAAAATTACCTTTCAATAGAGCTTCGTGTATTCCCTACTCTTCTCATCACCTTCCTAAATTATCTTGTTCTCTTTCCCACTTTTCCTCCCACTCGTCAATTAAGAATAATGACTGTCAGAGAAAATGGAATATATGAAAAGTTATTGTTAAAATATTAATAGATGGCAGCATTGTATCTCTAAGTTCCCCCATCCAGTGTTGCCCCAGTGAGCTCTGGTGTACAAAAGCCACAATGGACAGGCTCTCCTTTCTCATGTAGTACTTGAGGCTACACAAGATTTCTTAGGACAGGAAAATGATTTCAACTTCATATAAATTCTCATAATGCATGATGCTCGCTGATTTCTTAAATTTCTTTTCAAATGTTATCTTTCCTGTATTTTTATTCTTTTCAAAAACATACCTTGGACACACTTTCCCATTTTTCTTTCACATTCAAAACTGAAAATAATTCGAGTTTCGTTTTTAAGGAACAGGGAAAATGTCATAGAAATATAATTGTCTTCCTAAGACTTTAACTTATATTGAAAATGCCCTGAGACATGTCTATTAAAAGCATGCAATTTTCACAAATCTAAGTTTTGGGAACCAGCCAGCAAGCTGCACCAACTATGTGGGTCTCCTTATTAAATAGTTTTTAACCTTTATGATTTATCATGTTTGATTGTACAGCTCGATAGCCCAGGGAGATATAGGAAATGTGAATTAGGATTCATGAGGAAAAAACAAGAAAGAGCAATTTCCATCGATGCAAACCTTTCCTAAACCTACTTAGATACTTAATGTAAAATATGCAAAATCCAGTATCCCAAACAGGATCGTTCAACCGACCCGGAAGCAGATACCAACTAAGCTCATTTGGAACCCTGTCAATTCACTTATCAGCCTTGCTACTTCATTACTTTAATGGTAAAATAAAATTTCTATGTCTGTTATTCCAGTGGGGTTGTACATTTAGTCCAATGCTAATGATATCCAATTAAACAAGCTCTTATTAGAGGATACTGTCTGTGAAAATAGTGGTGATCTTACTGCTTAAAAATCTTTGGAATATATTTTTCTAAGACTCTTTGAGGACCATTAAGGTTATTAGAAGTTTGTTATTTGGGACTTTGACATAGCTATAAAAGAGACCTTTGATTTTTCTCCTATCAAGATGTCCTTTGTTGTCATGGTATTACGTTATTTCCAGAAAACAAACTTAATCGTGTCACAATAGATGTGAACTCTCTCTGAAGACAGGCTCTTCTAAATTCCAGAAGTTTCCATTACTTCAGATGATGCACTTAAAGTCTTTTGTGAAGCCTTGGAACCACATTCTTGTTGATGGTGTTTGTGTGAATACAGTACTGCTATTCTTCTTCTTCTTGCTAAAGTAATTCAACTGTATCAACAGTTTCAATACAACTTACATGACGAATTGTACGGGAAAAGTATGATTTCTGTCCACTAACACAGCAATGATACTCTTAAATAGTTAAACCTGGAGAAAATATGCACAATAATGGAGCCTAAATGTCTGCGTTATCTAAACCCAGAGAGTGTTTAAATATTGGTTTCTTTTACTTCTTCTTTATATAAACTAGCTCAAATAAACTCCCCAGGATTCAAACAGTAGCAATATAGTATAAGAAAGTAAATTGAGGGAATTGGCTAATATAGAAAGTAATATTTTGCTAATTATTTTCATTAAATTGGCGAAGTCTCTGAGTAGAGAATTCTTCTTATATAGTATCTCAAAGATGTAGCATCAAGTCTAGAAAAAATAACCTTTAAGTGATTCATTATAATTTCCTAATCACATAAATAATTTATCATTTTTATCATGAATAACATACAAAATAAAAGAAAATATAATTAAGCATTTATCTATCATGAGAATCTACTTTAAAATAAAAATTAAAGTGGCTAATCTTTTTATACACATAATTTATATTTTTGGTTCCCTGTGTAGCTCTTACCTGCAAAGGAACACAGCATGAAATATTAAGTGTTTTTCGTTAAGCTTGTCAATGATTGAAGAACCTGTGCTTTGGTACACTGGCATGGATATAGCTTAATTAAAATTACATAGCTTATAATCTTAATTATATAGCTTAATTAATTATAGTTTAATCAAAACTCATCCCTTAGGAATGAGTGGTGACTTGTAACACAGGGATCTCATTGTGGCACAAGCATGTGGGAATTTCGTTCACCTTCCCATAACAAATTATGTGTGGAGTTACTGGAAGAGAAAAAAAAACATCAAAATATTAGAGCCATTAGTAACATTCCAAAAGTAAGTCCACATGTTTTAGTTTTTTGTGTGTGTACATTATAGTCCATTAAATAATTTCTAAGCTAAATTATTTTATTTGATTTGAGCATTTTGTAACAGTCCTTTAAAATCACCACAGTGTTCCTCTCCACAAACTCTGAAGCTAGGTTCTCCTTCCAGAGAAATAATATGTGGGGTTCTGGAAGGTTCAATACAGAGAAAAGATGTGGGCTAGTTACTTCAGCTTGTACAGTATTTGAGGAAGGAGTTGAATAAGGGTCTTATGGAGCCCAGGCTAGCCTAAAACTTATGATGCAGTTAGTATTGTCTTAGCACCATCTCACATGCTCTGGAATTGTACGTGTACAAGACCATGCACATCTAGCTCAAACATCATGTGATTCTTCAAACTTTAGGGTGCTTCATAAAATTTCAAAATGAAAATTCGAGAATTGTCATCAAATAGCACCCAGGTTAGAGAAAGAGCTAAAATGGAAATTTCTCCCACCTTTCTCTCTCTCTCTCTCTCTCTATATATATATATATATATATATATATATATATATATATATATATATATATATGTGTGTGTGTGTGTGTGTGTGTGTATGTATATATATATATATGTATATGTATTTTCTTTCTTAAATGATGTGTGTGTGTGTGTGTGTGTGTGTGTGTGTGTGTGTGTGTCATTTAGACAAAGAACAATGTTGCACTTAGCTCTTTGATCGTATGTGTTTTTTGGAGCTTCCTTTGTCTGACTTCCAACAGCATTTGGCACTGAGTGACTTTGCGTTGCTCAATGAATTAATAAACTAATGATTGAGTAGTTTAAAATTTTTAACTGAAATATTTACATAATGAAGAAATATAGTATATTTGTTCTCATTTCTTCCCAAGTTGTTCTTATGGAGAATTGTCTACATAGATACTGTTTTTTATATTAATATGCATTTAGGTTCTCTAAGTGTTTAGCATTTGTAGTAATGCTGCTATAGCTAATCGTACATATATGCAAACACCATTGTAGGAGAGAGTCCTCGTAAGAGAAGTGCTAGATAGAAGAGCATTTTATACTTGATACTAGCAAATTATGCTTCGCTAAATTCAGTTCAGCTTAGAGTGAATTTAGCGATCTTATTTTTCATGTAAGTTACCTTTTAGCAATCTTATTATTTATATCCTCATCATATAAAGTATACATTTAGTACTCCATTATCTAAAGTACATTTGTATACTATTTAAGAGGACTCACAGTTGCCTTAAAGTTCATTCATGGATCACAGAGATAAGAAATTCTGACAAGTACAGGAAAATCTGTGTCCTGACTGAAAGTTTAGGGAGCAATTCTCAATGAAGAAAAGGAAGGGTACACAAGCTACATTTTGTTTGTTTGTTTGTTTCTCTGAGCATTGCTTAGTTTCCTGGGGTTATTTTTTGTAAGGTTGTGGCCTCATGATCTTTGGCTTGCCTGTTGTTGTGGTCCGTGTCAGCCCTTGTTTAGGCAGTCATGTTTCTGAAACTTCATGGGCACAACGTTGGAAATTCCTAGAAGACATAATCTCACAACCAACTCCCTGAACCTCTGGGCTTTACAATCTTTCCACTCCCTCTTCCACAATGCTCCCTGAACCTTAGGTGCAGACGATATTTCGTGGATGTATTCATTGAGACTGGTCTCCACGAGTCTGCATTTTGATTGGTTATGGTTTTATGTAATGCTCTCTGTTGCAAAGAGACGTTTCCTTTCTGTTAGGGGAGAACTACACTTACCCGTGGGTGTAAGGACAAAAATGGAGAGAGTAGTTCGGGATTGTGCTGGTTTAGTAAGGTAGTAGTAGTAGGTTCTCTTAAAAGATGCAAGGCTTCACTTCCCCAGGGAAGAGTTCACCATGGATCATCTAATATCACGTGGTCAGATCTGAAAATATACATACAAGCAACATTATACAGATTGAGGTTATATTTAAAAATATGTGTGTGTGCATACACATATATGCATGTAACAGCAATTAATGAAAAATAAAGGCCATGAATTTGAAAGAGAACAAGGAGGGTTATATGGGAGGGTACAGAGGGAGACAAAGCAAAGGAGAAATTAAGCAACAATAATTATAATGTCAAAAAATGATTAAAAATTGTTGCTTTTGTGTAATTGCCTTAAAAAAAATCTTACTCATAATTTCAACCAGCTTCAAGTAAAATATCAACGCAAATATTGATGCTAAAGGTAAGAAGAAGGATCTGGGGAGTTGGCTCAGTGGTTAAGAGCACTGGCTGCTCTTCCAGAGGATCCAGGTTCAATTCCCAGCACCCACATAGCAGCTCATGACTGTCTATAACTCCGGTTCCGGATGAATCTGATGCCTTCACACCAATGCACATAAGAATAAAGTTAATTTGTGAGCTGGTTTTCTTTGTTTTGTCTTTAAAAACCACTTATGAGTGAGTACATTTGATAATTGTTTTTCTGTACATCACTCAAAATGATGTTTTCTAGCACCATCCATTTGCCTGCAAAATTCAAGATGTCATTATTTTTTTCTGCTGTGTAGTTATCCCAGAGAACCTAGAAAACAATGAGGACCCTAAGAGGGACATACATAAATTTAATCTACACAGGAAGTAGAAAAAACAAGATCTCCTGAGTAAATTGGGAGCATGGAGACTTTGGGAGAGGGTCGAAGGAGAAGGGAGAAGAGGAAAATGTAGAGCTCAATAAAAATAATTTAAAAAGAATGAAGTTAAATAACTTATTTTTAAAAATCAAGGAGAAAGTAGCAAACACCAGTATCTACTGCATTTTGATGGAGAAGCGTTAGGTTTATTGGAGAATCTGGAGAAAGTGCCTGTATTAATTCTTGTGAAAATCAAAGATCTGTTCTATGGAGACTAACAAAAAATTGAATTTGCCTTAAGAGAAGAAACCCTGCCACCAGCACTTCTTGCTGCCCCCTCCTGCGATGCTGCTTTGAGGCAGTAACCTCCCTCTTATTGAAACCTTCTGTCGGTTTCCAGTCAGAGGAATGTCCTCTGAGGTGCTTCAGCCAATATCCCCAGGCTCATTGCTGAGATTCCTTTTTGCACATTCCTGCGGCACATACTTTTGTTGATATACACCTAATATTAATTCAGTCACGTCCTTCAAAGAAACAGCCCCTTTTTTTCATTTATATGTTTCCTTCACAAAGAAGCCCACCTAGCACACTGCCTGAGGATGTTTAAAAACCACTTGGTGCATGACTGAATCTATAAACAGACAGTCTTTAAAGGATGCAGAACATCAATCAGAATAGATGGGCCCAAGGATTGCTAAAAAATGAGGTATGATGAAGCAAAGCTTAGGATGGGGAAGGAATGTTGACGTATGCAGCATTATAGGCCAGTCTATGTCTGCTTCTGATGTACAGGTAATTTTCAACACAGAAGTGCAAGTTCCAATAAATATTTTGACCTTTGTTTATGCAAATATGTCACATAATAGGGAGTATTATGTTGACCTATAATCTAATAAAATGATAACTACTTGGAGCATTATAAAACACCAATTTTTGCAAGTGAAATGAAGAATACATATCTTAAAACACAATCTCAGTTAGTAACTAATCTTTTCATGAGACAGTCATTTTCTTCCGAGTATTATTCCTTAGCGTCCTGATCACCACTCTAAAATGTCTAATGTGGCATGTTTTTTAATTATAAGAAGAAGAGAGGAAAAAGAAGAGAGAGAATTGCTGTTTTTCTTATTTAGAGTGGTAACAGTCATATATGAGAGATAGGACATGACACCGTGAAAGGAAACACTGAGGGTAAACTTTGAGCAAGCATTCCTGATACCAAATGCAAGTTATCCTCTAGGTACCCAAGTTAGTTGAAGGGAAGTTGACAAAAAATAACGTAGAAGGGGGGGGGGGGAATTCTTCCCTCTGTTTGTCAAAATGATATTACATTTTATCAGACGCTTTCCCCCATCCATCATCTGTTACAAATTACCTGGAATGATAGCCCCTTATACTTCTCATGCACACAAACACGTTCCTTAATTTACATATATGCTTGTGTTGTGGAATATTAGTTGAAGATGTGCTGCATTTGTTAATGCTGTCGAACATTTGTTTAATGATGCAAGGTGTGTTACATTTCTTTCTGTCACATTTGTTTTAGTCTGTGAAACTGTATTACTTTACCTGATTGGTCTGCTAAAGAACTGAATGGCCAATAGCTAGGCAGGAGAAAGGATAAGAGGGGCTGGCAGTCAGAGAGAATACATAGGAGGAGATATCTGAGAAGAGAAGATCCAGCAGGAAGAAAAAAAGAGAGAGGAGGATTCTGGGGAGCCACCTCCAAGCCAAACAGCCAGATATGGAACAAGAAGGAAAAGAAAGATACACAGAACTAGAAAAAGGTAAAAGCCCAGAGGCAGCCGGGCGATGGTGGCACACGCCTTTAATCCCAGCACTCAGGAGGCAGAGGCAGGCAGATCTCTGTGAGTTCGAGACCAGCCTGGTCTACAGAGCTAGTTCCAGGACAGGCTCCAAAGCCACAGAGAAACCCTGTCTTGAAAAACCAAAAAAAAAAAAAAAACCAAAAACAAACAAACAAACAAAAAAAAAGCCCAGAGGCAAAAGGTAGATGGGATAATTTAAGATAAAATAAAATGAAAATCTGCTTAGAGATAAACCAATCTAAGGCCCGGAATTCATAAACAAGAAATGTCTACTTATTCATAAATAAGAAATGTCTATTTATTGGGGAGCTGGGTAACAGGCCTCCAAAAGAGAAAAGACTCAAAAAACAGCCAACAACACATGTGAGTGTAAAGAAAGTCTTAAGGTCTAGTTTGATGTGACAAGTTACCAGAGCCATTCTGAGGTGGATATATTCCAGTGACTGAATCATAAAATAATAGTGTTGGCCAACACTTTCAAGATATCTATTTCATTGCATATCTATACTTTCTTATATTAAATAAAGTATGTACAAAATGTGTGTTTTACAATTAATTCATGATATTGACCCCATACTAACTGGCTTGTGAAGTAAAAAAATAATCTTTGTCGTTTCTATAATTTGGAAATCAAATTTTAAGGTCTGCAAGTCAGAGCCATCTAATAGTTTGTTTTATTTATATTATGTATAATATGTTTCTTTATATTTATTTATGTTTATCGTTAATAGTTTAATATCTACCTTAATTCAGTCATTATTTTGTCACACATTAAGATTCTATTTTACTTTGAAAATTTCTTCATTGATAACCACAGTTTCATGGAGTCTAAGATGCCAATAGTTGCAGTGTAAGCCAATTTCTGAATGGATGAGACTGGTGGTAATTTTTCATATGAAAAGACATTTGTCACTTCTATAGGCTTTGAATTTTCATAGTGGGGAAGAATGGTAGTGCCAGAGATGCCACAAACACTTCACAATATGCAGCCCATTCCTCTTACAACGAAGGTGGATCCAACCTTAAACGTTGGTGTAACCAACCCTGCTGAAAACTGATATAACAAAATATTTACACTTCATCTAGAGCTGCACACATACTGTCATAATAAGGTAAACAGGAGCATCACCACAATTATATATGAAAACAGTCAAGTATGCACGAAGGTGGTCTTCAATGACAAATATCCGTGTATGCAATCCCTCCTGCAGCAATTCATTTGTTCACGGAAGTGTAAAATATCAGTGAAACTGGAATTTAGTTCTTACATCACAAGCTCTACACCCATTATAATTCCAGTTAACCCTTTTGTGGCACCCAACAGAGCTGCAGAGCTCAGCGAGTGCTTCTAAGGACGATGATGCTATTAAAATATCAGAGCAATAAGTAATAATTATCCGTGCTAAATTACAGCATGCAGAAGTACACCAGTGTACTGATTCCCATTCTGTCCTCTCTATTATTGTTTTTCTGCTTGGACTGTGACATCAGAGGTTGAGGTCCATCAGCGATATAAAGAAAATCATTACTCTGACCTTTAGGATTCATTTATATGGAAAAGTCATTTGCCGCAGATATGCTAAAAATCATTACATTCATGATTATTTCTGTTGGAAGCCAAAAGTGTGAACCTAACTTATAATTCTGTATATCTCTTTTGGTTTCTGTTTTAAATAGTTTGCTGGAGAAATACACAGTTAAATTGCGGTGCACTTTATACTTAGCATTTAAGATTCTCTAGATCAGGACTATTTGGTCAAGATATATTTTTAAATCCTTTGTTTATTCCACTTTATTTTCGTTCCACTTCTATTATTTTTTTTTCTTTTGGCTGATAGCACTTCATAAAGAGTGCTTTAATTATACCCTGCTTCTCAGGCATAAAAAGTTTTATGTTATTTTTTGTCATATTTTTGCTAGCAATTATAATTCACTAAAGTATCTTGAATGTTCAGAGCACATTTTTTATAGAGAGTCCTCACCCAGTTAAAATGCAGGTACAGACATGACATGGGCTGAGTATAAAAGTGCATACTTGGCTAGGGAAGTGACTCTCTTGGTTAAGTGCTTTTCTTGCAAGCGTGAGGATCTGTGTTAAGTCGCAGAGGGTTTTTGATCCTACTGCACGTACTGGCTTTGGGGGAGCCTAGGCAGTTTGGATGCTCACCTTAGGAGACCTGGATAGAGGTGGGCGGTCCTTGGGCTTCCCACAGGTCAGGGAACCCTGATTGCTCTTCGAGCAGATTAGGGAGGGTGACTTGATCGGGGGAGGGGGAGGGAAATGGGAGGCGGTTGCGGGGAGGAGGCAGAAATCCTTAATAAATAAATAAATAAATTAAAAAAAAAAAAAAAAGAATGGCCACCAATATGGCATAGGTGGATCTATCAGCAGTGCAAGCAAAATTAAACCCTCCCAACACAAAAAAAAAAAAAAAAAAAAAAAAAAAAAAAAAATAAATGTGCAGGAGCTAAACAAAAAAAAAAAAAAAAAAAAAGAAGAAACTAGGTAGGATGGCTTATAGGAACACTTACAATCTGTAGTATCAACACCAGGAAGGTTGGGGGTGTATATATCACTTGAGCTTCCTGACCAGCCAGTCTAGCCTACTTGTTGAGTTCCGGTCCACTAAGAGATCATCTCATAAAAAGACAGATGGCACCTGAAGGAAGACACTTAAGGTTGTCCTCTTTTATCCACATAGCCACACCCATTCATACACATGTACAATTGCCATATACATGTGCACATACCCTTGTACACATGACTAATCAAGCACATACACAAGTGTATTGTGTGTGCACAGCCAAAGTCCACTACTTTAGTTTGTATTTTCAGATATGACAGTCGGCTTATGTTTTCCATAGCACCCAATAATCTGTGAAGCACAAAACTCAATAATTTAATCAATGGCTGTTACAGGAAGAAAACTGCAGAAGAATTCTAGTAAGTTGAACTCAACTTTCAGATTTGGTAGTTTAAAGGTAAAAGGCATTTTCTTCTACAAAAGGTGTAAACAGAATCACTCAGGACAGAATGTGCTTTAGTTCTTGGTGTCCCCTCATCTCCAAGATCAAGACTCTCTAGGAGTTAGGACTCTAATTCATCACCAAATCACAGTGGTCTTTCCAGTTACTGTATCTCTAGTGTGTTAGACACATTAGCGCTTCCATAGATGCAAGCCTTTCTTTCATCTTTCTCTCAGATGAACCTGGGAGTCATATGCACTTAAAGGATGCGAGCCGATGACTGTAGCCAACTCGAAAATTGATCCAAAAGTAAGCACTATTATGACTCCCTGTGCCATCCAAGGTACTCGTTCTGCTTTGAATCTGGGGAACAGGTTCCTGTCTGTAACTGCTGGCCTTTTTCTGCTGCCTCTCTTCTTGTCGTAGGTCTTATTTCTTATTTTTTGTTCTTTCTCCCATGAGAATCCTGTCCTGGTTGATTTCAATATGGCATTTCACTATAAGATTTGATCCATAAATTTTCAAAACAATTAAAGCAATGCTTGGACTTGTGTTTATGCCAGATGATAGTGGCCATTTTCTGGTATCATTTGCAAATCAGAGAACAGAAATAGGTCTCAGTCTCACTGGAGAGGGAAAAGAGGCGTAAGCTTTTTCTTCCCTGAAGTTCCATACATGAACTACCATGAAATGGGTTTGCTCTTAGGTTGTCTTCTCCTCATGACTGGAAATACCATGGGAGGACAAAGTCCATGCTCTCAACACATGCAAGTTATAACGTGGTTGCCTTCAGAATATGAGGGAGCATGAAGATCTCAAAGTTCCCGTTTATAAATTCTTTCTGACTTTCAAAGATATTAATCTGATAAGCAAAATCAAAAGGATGTCACCACATTCAAATGAAAAATCATTTTACTAAATTCCTTAAGGGTCAGGCATTGATATTAGATACGAAGTTTAAAACTGCTTGTTCCTTTCTCTGCCATAATTTGCTTTCATCATGCTAATAATACATGATATTCTTCAGATTCACACAGCCTTAAATCCTGTCATAAAACCTGGCATATGTAGAGCACATTCATATTCTATAAGGGTAGAAGAGAAAAATCATCTCTGAAAGGAGCAATGATTAACATTTTGGAAAAGGCTTTTGCTTGCTTCCTTTACCTTGGAAGGAATCTGATTGCAATCTCATTGGAATCTGATCTCTGCGAATTGTTTGCATTGCTTGGCACAACAAAGGAAGGTGTTTTTATAACAATTGGAGCCTGACACAGATGAAGGTGAAATGACAATTCAGCATCTTATTCAAGCACCTCACTATACAACAATGAAAAAAGCAAAAAAGCTGAAGTCCTAGACTTCCTGTGGCTTGGTTGACCTGCATCTGTGCCAGCTCACAACTTAAAATACATAGTGAAAATTTCACATTCAGGAACCTGCTACAGAAAACCAGAATGACGTCATGAATTAGAACAGTTCACTCAATGGAGGTGTGCATATTGGGAATCACACACCTAGAACTCCAGCATTAGAGCTGGTGTGCTCGCTTGTGTGATACGTGCCTAGCAAGCCCAAGACCCTGGGTTTAATACTTAGCACTGAAAAATGCATGAAATAAATCCTAAAAGTAAAACGTCATTTCTTCTTTTATGATCCTCTGATTTGTATGGTTTAGTGTCAAAGGGAGTAATAACTTCAACATTGGGAACAGAAAACAATTGGAAAGTTTTAAGGTTATTTTAACAGATACTGAGTATATAATGAACGATTTTGTGTGTGCCTTCACTACCAAATACCAAATAGACATACACCCTGTGCCTTCACTACCAAATACCAAATAGACATACACCCTCATTGATTCTGTTTAGTGTTCTGTATCTGTCTTTGAGAGCGTGGTGGCATGTGGAGGAGTGTTTAAGATAGAATTTTTTCTCTGTGTAACAGCCTTGACTGTCCTGAAACTTGCTTTATAGACCAGGCTGGCCTTGAACTCACAGAGATCTGCCTGCCTCTACCACCAGAGTGCTAGGATTAAAGGTGTGCACCACCACGCCCAGCTAGTATCTTGTATATTAACTGGTTTGTGCTATTTATTTGCTCCTTAGATTCTTACTCACACTTAAAGAGAAAGTTGCCTCCTTAACCATTTGCATTTTGGAATAGGAATTCTGTCGTCTTTTTTACTTACTAGCATGAGTGATTTCAATCCCTGTGTAAGGCTTTTGTGTATACTAGGCAATTAATGGGTGACAGTGAGCGGTGGCATCCACCAGTGTGGCTGTTCGGAAAGTCCCCAAATGGTTTTCTTTATGGTCTGCAGATTGTCTTAGCTTTACCCTTTAGCACCACCTGCTGGACTAAATAACATCTGCGTATGTGTTTCCACTGCAGATTAAAATAGCCCCTTCATGCTCTATACCTACCTGTGACGTACCTTGTGGGCACCACCCATAAACTTTTTCAACTTTTAAACATAATAAGTCAAAGTATTTGTGATGTTTCGTTGATACCGTTGCCAATGAAAATACCAAAATGATTTTTTCTTTAGAACTAGCACATGCGAGTTTGACATATTTAAAGAGTAGGATGTGATGTGCCAATATGTGTACATAATATGTTCTGATGGAATCAGGGTAATGGGTGGTTTCATTAACTCCTTAATGCTTGCAAGCTCCTCTCATCCAGTTCTTCATAAGACATATGGCAGAATATTGTGAACTGCATTACCTTGTTGAGCTTTTCAGGGCTGGAAATTATCCCTCTTAGATGTATTTTTTTTTTTGTATTATCCTCCCACCTCTCCCTCTTCTTCCTAACCTTTCTAGGCTACCATAATTACTTTCACGTTGACCTTTTTTGGGAAGAGCATGTGGTATTTGTCTTTCTATGTCTATAAAGCCTTAAGGATTTTTTTCAAAACACCATGACTATAAGCAGATGTAAAAAGTGTTTTACATTCTTAATCAAAATTATTCTTTTCCTATTTTAATTGTTTATTATATTTCTCAATAAAGGATGAATTGACCTGTTTCTGTTTTTTTTTATTCAGATTAACAAACACCAGTTCCAATTAGGTTGACTCCCAAATGCAGCTACCCACTTTGTGAATAATTCCTTGTGAGGGGTTTTCAAGCTAGAATTTTATCTTGTGAATAATTATGAAAAAATAAAGTTTAGTTTCATTTTTACCTATAAAATCAGCTATTTGAATACTGTCTTCTCTCCATCCAAATAAAATTGGATTTTGCTCTTGCTTGGACTAGTTTTCAGTTCTTGATACTTAATTTTAATTTGATGATAGGTTCAGTGAAAATTATCTCCAGCTATTTTGAGAACATTGAGCATGTTATTTTTGGTGCAGCCTCGTGTTTCTGTGAAATATATTCCTAGTAAATACGGTGAAAACATAATTGACTTGTAAGTTCTCCCATGTTTACCTGCTACCGTTTCCGGACAACACTCAGAAGCTCTTTTCCCTTTTTCCCAAAGGCCTTGGATGGTCCACTGTCAACTCAGCTTACGGAGATACCATTGTCATGCCTTGCCGACTCGATGTACCTCAGAACCTCATGTTTGGCAAATGGAAATATGTAAGTGTGAGCCTCTTGGGACTTGCAGAACTGACTGTGGTTTTTAAAATATAATTCTCTCTCTTTTTTGGAGAGTATATGAATATGTAATACTGATATAATGCTAATATTCACCTTGCATACCTATATAAAAAAGAATTAATGTATTCAATATATCAAAAATATTCATCTTTATATAACTAATGCTATTTTTATATATACCTAATAACTCAAACTTTGTACATCATCTTTGTCTGAAAACTCCATATTTTAAGTGTTGGAGGCATAAGGAAAGGCAGAGTTTGGGAGTATTAACAGGGGAGTACAGTGCACAGTTTTGTGAAGAAGAGCAGTCTCCCTTTACTAGCGTCTGTGTAATGCAGCTACTGCAAAGGTAAGATGTAGCAGTACCTAGAGACTCAGATTTCCATGGGGGACGGGCAATCAGCTTTGTTTCTGTTGCTGAATCTTCTTGGTGTGTGTGCATGTTAGAGATAGCTTGTACATTTAACATTGTTGATTTTATCCATTGCTTACACTTAACTCCATCATATTCTGTCAGGTATAACTGTGCAAATAGGCCTGGAAAGGGAGACTAGAGATCCTGGTAGGTGGGTGTGGTAGTCTAGCTAACTTTACCAGATGAATGCCTCAGTTGAACACAGTTCAATAGAAGGTGTCTTCGTGGTACATTTCCCTAACACCGGGCCACAAGAGACTTACTGCAGTGAACAAGCTTCAAGTAGAGATGTTTCCTGGAACACAAGAGCAGGCTTCCCTAGTTCCTGAATATTTGCAGATGTTTTCACAGGGGAACATTGTTGGTCACCAGATGATTTATTAACTGTTTATTGCAGCATTTCTTAGAACAGTAGGTATGTTAAAATGCACTGTGAATTGTATGAGACCTTGGTTGGATTAATTTGTTAGATTTATTTGGCCACAAGCATTTTTTACCTACAGTATTTCCATAAAAAATATGTTATACTAAATACATTTTTTCAAAAGTGCCTAGGCTTGCACTAAAGGGGAAAACTGGCATGTCCTTTCACAATATGAGCTCTGAAATCTCACCAACAGGGTCGAGACTCTTCCCATGGACAGGTGAAATGGGTGTATTTTCTTTCTATGAAAATGAGATATCTTCTTCACAATGTTTTGTGAGGGATAAATAATTAACTCTTAGCACTAGTGAACAGTAGGTAGCAAACAGCTTCAAGAAGTCAACTATTCCAACTCTAGGACTCAATATCCCAGCCATACCATTCATATGTGTCATAAAAAAAAGAAAAAAAAAGAAAAGGAGGATACATAGCAGACTGTATCTCTGTTCTCATTATGGGGGTCATTCCAGGTAATTCTGAACTCCTTCTAGTTCTCTTTAAAAGAGGAGGAGTTATGATAAGAGAAAGAGTCTATTCGAATTCCTCTGGTTCCAAGTATCAGAGTCTACTAACCCACTGAACCAAATTTACTATCAAAGGAAATGGAATCAACTAAGAGAAAGAGAAACCTAGGTGATGATAGCACATCCTAAGCATATCATAGGGACTAGAAGATTAGTTTTTGTACTTCTATGTTTGTTTTTAATCTACTTTTTAGTTGTATATTAAACAAGACTACACCATGCCCCTTCAAAACAGCCACCGATGTCCCACAGGTGTGAGACGAGCTCCAACACTGAGAGCTTTGCCCTTTCATTTTTCCTATTTCTATGAACCTGTGAGTGATCCAACGGCCTCACTTCATGGGAAGTGTGATTTTTCTTTCTGTAAGCAAAGAATTAGGTGGTGATGATACAACAACACCACCAACAAAAGTCATGTAGAACAATATGACAAAAGAAATATTATTCTGAAGTATGAATTACACTTGCTTTCACCATGTATTGTTATTTTAATTTTTAGGAAAATCCCGATGGGTCCCCAGTGTTTATTGCATTCCGATCCTCTACAAAGAAGAGTGTGCAGTACGATGATGTACCAGAGTACAAGGACAGATTGAACCTCTCAGAAAACTACACTTTGTCTATCAACAATGCGAAGATCAGCGATGAAAAGAGATTTGTGTGCATGCTAGTGACTGAGGACAACGTGTTTGAGGCACCTACACTAGTCAAGGTGTTCAGTAAGTAGACTAAAATAGAACCGCTAAGTGGGGTGATGGCTGGTGTTAGAAGGTGTTCTTCAAGTAGAAGCTTGAGCTCCCTGCAATGCCTCTTCACAGGAAGCTATGTGTAAGGAAACGTCCAGAGCTTTTTATTCTACTTATGCACACTGGCAACAAGGAAGACAAGTCTGGCATTTCAATAGGAGAAGCCCAGTGAGGAGTTAGAGCAATAACCTTAGAACAGTGACTTTCCCTGGGATGTAAAATGCTGCCGTGACAATGGGATAATGACCTCTAAGTTCCCATGATTTGTTCAATGAAAAAAGTTATAATGTTTATATAGATACAGCATACATATAAATGTATAAACGTTAGGGTGAACCATATCAAATTGTCATTTGAATATATAAAAAGAATAAAACAAATTTAAGGTATTCTATGATCTAGAGATCTAAGAAATCAACTTGTGTATAGACATACATTTGACATGTTTATGCATGTATGTGTCCTTTCTGGCCTTCAATGCTTGATGATTCAGTTTTTAACATGTTCGCATGGTTCATAAAAATTTCCCCCAAAGAATAAAGCTCCGTACACTGAGATTGTTCAAAGGATTACAAAGGGATTGTAACAAAAAGACAAAGTAGGGTTGGAAGAAAAGAAACTAATAAAAGGTACTCACCATAAATTACTATAGTTATCATGACATAGTGACTTCACCTGATAATATGTAGTTAATGTTACTGTGCAAATCTCTATATAAATGAATTACTTGAGATGTATAATTAAAGTAGTTCTTCTTTTAAGATTCAAATAAAAAGTCCCACCTCAATTACATCATGATGTTGTAGAAACTACAGTAGGAAAAATCAGGCCTAAAAATTTTCAGAATATCAGTCTTTCTTAATTGGGAAGAAGGTCCTAATTTCCCACTTTCCCCTCTGTTTTCTGGTGGCTTGACAACTCCCAGAAATGAATAAAATAAATAGTAAAGAAGGAAAACCCTGAGGCCTCCAACTGGAATAAGCAAGCACGGATTTTTCGTGTTTCTCTTTAATAACCTATGCAGCTAAGTAGAGCCGTCCCTTAGGTATTTCTGTAAACTTCAAAGCTCCAATGGGTTCACGATGCAAATTCCAAGAGTACTAATACTGTCAAAGGTAACCTTTGTTCTCCAGAAGAGCCTTGTAAATGCACATTACAAGTTTCGGTTGATTACCTTTTAGCTTAGGAGGCTCTTTCCAGAAGCCATCCACACTTCCCTATCGTATTTTAACCAAACCAAGTCCCAACGGATTAGGAGCTCTGCCTACTTGCACAGGGTATGGGAATTTGCCATTGGCCATGTTGGCTTCTGAATTTTCTTTCTTTCCCTTACTTTATTTTGCTTTGATTAGAGAGATGGATGGAAGATATGCTAAGGGCATTTTTCCCTAAAAGCAAAATAACAACAACAGCAACAAAATTGCCATAGGCTTTGATACCGGAAATGCCAAGAAAGTGGGTAAACTAACTCCCAACACTGATCATTATGTAAATTAATTTGCCATTTTCACACTTCTATAAATTGTGTTGAAGTGATCGAATTTCAAGGTAGTACACAAACAAGTCAAGAACATTCCAAGTTATATTTAGAAGAATCATTTGTGACATTTTCCAAATGTTTTTTTTCCGTTAAAAACCTGCCACATCAATATCTATAAGTAAAAGAGCCAGTTGGTCTAATTTAATAAAGTTTGTAAGCTGCATTAGAGCACAAAAGCTTTCTGTGATGGGGAAAACGAACTCACATGCCACACACCGCCAGGACCCCTGCCCCCTGCGCTTTTGAATGTTGTTGAAAACAAAGCCTTTCCCAGTAACAGAATTTGCATTCCAGGCTGTGGGCCAGGGAGAATTTACATAGCAAGTTACACACTCTTGAAAATGGCGTTTTATCTGAGAAACCACACAAAAAAACTACCAAATGCAAGAAAAGGAATGGCACTATTAAAAGATCATGCAGGAACCTCACTCTTTTCCTTGAATTATGAATTTACTTCAGGCCACATTTTGGGAATCCAGCTGTAGCTGTGGGTGGGAGACTCTCATCCTATGCGTGGATATATTTCAGTCACTTAAGGGTTACTGTGCTCATCAATCAGTCCTCTGTTTCCCTCTGTTGAATCACCTAGCAACGTGGACCATGTACGAATCAAGCGTGGCTCATGCGAGCCAATCTCAGATCAGCCTTCTGTGAACTGGCAGCCCCAAGAGCAAATTCAAATTGCTTTTTTTCGAGGCAGAGGGACTGACTGATGACTTTACCTTCAATGTAGGCTTGTTTGCTTAGTTTGAAACCACATCTCTGATGGAAGAAATCATATCCCCTAGTCCAAGCAAGTAACGTGCCTTGTCACCACTAATCGGCTCGTGAGTGGCATCAACATCAAACTGCCTTTGCGTTTAGTGCCCATTTGAGAGTAATAAAACTATCTGGAAGCAAAATTAGACCATTGAAAGTTCCCAACGGTTCATTTCAATGATTGTGCAAAAGGCTCAGAGGTCAAACAGGTGCCCAGAGAGCCAAATGGCTCTTAGTGATGAGTTGGGAAAATCTGTGAGCTGGTTGCCAGAAGACCTTGCTTTGTCAGGGCCACCACTAAGTTCTGACCTTGGCAAGTCTTTTTGCCTGCCTCTCGAGTAAAATGAATGCTTTAGATTACACGGGAGACCTTTTTAGTCCACTACTCAAGCCTTGTCCAGAAACTAAGGAGCTGGGACAGGCACTGTAAGAAGCTGTTTCTGTTCAAGTGGTTAGTTACAGTTCTACTCACTGTTTCAATTATTTACAATAACTTGTTTATGACAGGAAGAGGGGGGAGGAGGAAGAACTGGAGGAGGAGGAGGAGGAGGAGCAGGAGAAGAGCAAGCGGAGGAGGAAAAGGCAGCCTTATCCACTCATCCACTTCGGAGGTTAGGTCTGACTCCAGAGCCAGCCTGAAGAGCATATGAACACCCATCCAGATTTTTTAAGCGTGTGGGTCAGCTCTGAGCCTTTGCACACGACAGTCTTAATTTGTCAGCTATCTGTGCTCTGGTGCTGTTCTGTGGTAGTACAAGAAAGCCCGTTTCCAAGACTTTGTATATATATATATATATATATATATATATATATATATATATATATATATGTTCAAGTCCAATCTTCAAGGCATTGGCCAATTTGTGGAGGTTCTGCACATCATTTCATAGCTCCTACTTGGATATGATTCTTAAGGCTTCATTGATTTGAAAAATTGAGAATTTCTCCTCCCTCCAGTGGAAAATTGTTAAACCAGAATATAGTAAAAGAATATTTTCAAGGGGAAAGAAATAGAAAATGAGCTACCTAACAAATAAGATCTAAACTGTACATTACAGTTTGATTCTTTCTTTTGGGGGTGGATGGAATGAAGGAGACTGAAACAGGGTCTCACACAGCCCAGGCTATTCCAAAAACATGCTATGTAGCCAAAGCCGGCCTTGAACTCCCCTTTCTTCCTTCACTTCCAAGTATTGAAATTATATGCATATCACTGTGCCCGGATCACTTTGATTCTAAAGACTAAAAATTACATTTCCCCATCTAATGAGAAAAATACAACATTGTTCCATGGATACACTAGCTTAAGTGCTTGGTGACTATTAAAAGAATTCAATTGCCAATGGGAACTGAGAGCCTCACCTCTGCACCAAACCTCCAGGACATTCTCTCTTCATATTCATATTCCTGTGTGTAGTTTTACACTAATGCTCAGATACTATGGGTAGCAAAGAACACTTGTAACCAGAACTACCTCTTCACATGTACATTAGATGGCTGGGTGCCCGAAATGTAATTTTTAGGAAGGTATTGATTTCTACTTTTTTCTGAAAATCAATATTCATAGCATTCACTAACTATAGCCGGAGAGTTAGAATTAGGAAGTGGGCTATCTATTTTATTATATTTATTTCTGGTCAGTCATTTTCTATATACCAGTGTCCTTCTTCTCCAAAATTAAAAAGAAAAAAAAAACTCTTACAAAACAAAAAAGGAAGAGGAAAGCTTCTGTTTCCGGAGCACTTGACCTTCCACAGCATTTTACATATTGCTTAGCCTTTAATTATTTGTGGTAAGCCTTCAAAGGATATTAATGAAAGCCTGTGATCTCATTAATTAAAAAGGAATCACGTCAGCTTTACTTATATTCCATTGTTATAGATACTAGCATACAGCACATGAAGCCAAAACACACAAATGTGCTCGCATGCTCACAGGCACGTATGCATGCTCACACCTGCACGTGTGGCAAGCTACTACCTTGTCCCGAGTTCCAGAGCTTACTCTATGATTTACTTTGAAAATCTCACTGTCCTGTAAGTTCTAATGTACCACCATATTGTGTCCCTATGATAACATACTTCTAGCTACTTCCTTTGAGACAGCCAGCCCAGCAAGGAAGAAAAATGTGATTTGAGACATAATTCTATAATCAATACATGGTCAGACGAGAAGTTCTAGAGAGATTTCTCGGCAATTTTCTGAAGCTAACTTTGGCTTAATTTTAAATTTTTCATTTTCACTAATTAATGCTACAAGCAAATTGGTAGTGTTGCTTTTCCTTCAATTTTACACTTGGTTATGAATCCTTGAATCATATTAAAATATAATTCACATGAAGTTCTTTTAAACAGAAACACTAGTTGGGAATCAATATGCAATCTTGATAAAATAGTATGTGTCCTTTTAATGGTTCTCCAACTAATATCCATTGATTGTTACAAGGTAATATGAAAGAAAATTACATCAAAATGTAGTTAATACAAAGGGTTTGAAACAAGAATCTAAAGAGAAAATAACTCAAGGATATAGAATAGGTACTATTTTTAAGTTAGCGTTAAATCTCAAAACTCACTGTGACTCTTTCAAAGAAAACATGTGCAGAAATTTAAGAATTACTAAAAGTTAAGCATCCTTTCACCAGAGCTCTTCTTCCTTCCTTTCTTTTTTCTTCCTTTCTTCCTTCCTTCCTTCCTTTTTTCCTTCTTTCCTTCCTTCCTTCCTTTTTTCCTTCTTTCCTTCCTTCCTTCTTTTTTTTCTTTCAACTACATTTTAATTTTATCTAAAAACAACAATAAATTTTAGAAATAATGCAAAGTCATTTGTAACTTTGGCATACATACAGTATTAATGCTTTTGTGCCTATTAATAAAATGTTACCAGATTTAATTTTTAAAAAATAGGTAACCTTGCTATGTAGTTAGAGGAAGCTCAAATATGAGCTCAGTATTTTTTCTGTACTACTCAGTGGATTAAAAAGCAGCGAAATTTGTCAAAATTACCCAGTAAGCTTTTATTCAGAGCCTCCATTTGCGTGATTTGCAAACCTCTCTATGTTTTCCAGGCGTATTACTACCGAAGGGGAAATTAAACGCCAGTTGCCTTTTCCTTTCTGTTAATTTTGACCTGTTTTTAAAAATCAGATACATTAATTAATGTGCTCTGTCTCTTGAGGTTTTGATGATTGTGTCACTTAAGAACTGGCTTCTGGGTCTTGAGAGCTTTGGTTTATTTAATTAAGACCCAGGAATTTTCATTTGTTTAAATATTCTCAGTGCAATTGTCTCTCCAACATATTAAATGTTTGTCTTTGACAGCACAGATTCTAAGCAAAAGTCACTGTTTGATCAATAATTCAGTTTTAATTTGAAGTGTGTTCCATAAAAATGCTGAGAGCATTAAGTTGTATTGACATGAGAAAGGATTTAACATCCATTCCATATGTTGCCTCCACACACTAGTGACTATTTTGAATAGAGATTTTGTTGACGTTTTCTAATATATGGTCACATTCTTAGCACCCAGGAACTTGGGCACCACTTCCTGTTTTCACTCACCTTGATTGTCTGTCCTACTTCTTTGTATTGCTGATTTCCTGTCTCCCTCGTGTTGTCTCCAACTGTGGTTATCCTTGTAAGACTTCCATTGGTGGACTAATAATTCTAAAATTTACAGCAAATAGGATCTATAAGCAAAGTGCATGGGGTCAAACAAGTTGTATTCAGTGTTCTAATATAAAACAGCCCTGCAAAAGGGAAATTAATGTGAACATGAAGACTGTTACTTTGTTTTCCTACATTCTAGTACCACCCATTTTATAACTCAAAAGGTTTTTGTCTTGTATTTCTATTAAGGTCTGGTTAGGTAAGTTCTTTCAATTGAACCGCAAATTAAGTAATAAATATGCAAAATCAATTTAGTGTAGTGTGACAATCAAAAATAATTGAAAATATAAACACTAAAACTATGAGAGGAAAAATTATTAGTTTCAGGTGTTAATAAAATAAAAATAACTCTATTCTGAATGATATGAGCTCAATTTACATTCTTTATAAACTAATTAGCTGAGTTGCTTGTTTGTTGGTTAGTTGATTTCTTGAGACAGAGTTTCTCTGTGTAGCCCTGGCTATCCTGAAACTCGCTCTGTAGACCAGGCTAGCCTGGATTTTAGAGGTTCATTTGCTTCTGCCTCCTGATTGCTGGTCTTAAAGGCATGTGCCACCATACCCAACTTACTTGATCCGTTTTTAAGTATAAAATTCTTCATTAATAGGAAACTAAAAGAATATAAATCCTATACTGAGACTATACAAAAAACTAAGAAAGAATAAACCAAAAAACCTCAATAATCTAATTGATAACTGGGCAAACAAACTAGACAGCTCTGAAAAGTACAATTTGCCAATAGATATTAGATTAAAAGGTTTTACATTCATGGCCGCTAAAGGATTGAAAGCCAAGACTACATTATGATTCTTTTCTATCCTAGTGAGAATGACTGTTATTAGGAAACCAAAAAATAAATTCTCATGAGTACAAGGAAAGAGAAATCTTAGAGAAAGGTAGTAGGGATGCAAACTAGTTCAGTCACTGTGAAAATCAGAATGATGATTCCTCAATGAACCAAAAACACAACCACTAAAGGATGCGACTGTACTATCTTTTAGGTTTGCATTCAATGAAATCCATGATAAGATAGAACAGAGATAGTTGCACTGCCTTTTTTTTTTTTTTTTTTTTTTTTTTTTTTTTTGGTTTTTCGAGACAGGGTTTCTCTGTAGCTGCCTGTCCTGGAACTAGCTCTTGTAGACCAGGCTGGCCTCGAACTTCCCAGAGATCCGCCTGCCTCCGCCTCCCGAGTGCTGGGATTAAAGGCGTGCGCCACCACCGCCCAGCGTGCACTGCCATTTTTATTACAGCATTATACCCAACAGTTAAATTGTAGATTCAGTTCATATATCCATCAAAACATGAGCAGATAGAGAAAATAAAGTGTAAATCTATGTTGGAGGGCGGGGGCCTGTTCGTCCAGGCCACCCTACTAGCTTAGCCCCAAAATAACTACAAAGAACCTGTATTCATTAAATCACTGCTTGGCCCATTAGTTCTAGCTTCTTATTGGCTAACTTTTACATTAATTTAACCCATTTCCTATTAATCTGTATATTGTCACGTGGCAGTGGTTTATAGGGAAAGATTAGGCATGTCTAATTCTGGTGGCTCCATGGTGTCTCTCCCATACTTCTTCTTTTTTCCTCCTAGTATTCAGTTCTGTCTTCCCCGCCAACCTAAATTCTGCACTATCAACTAAACCAAGGCAGTTTCATTATTCATTAACCAATGAAAGCAACACAAAAACAGAAGGACGTCCTACACCAAATCTAGATGTTATTACTCATTTATTCGGCAAAAAAAAATTGTGACTGCAGAAAATGGAAAAGAAAAGATCATCATGTTAAGCAAAATGAGATAGGCTGAGAAAGATTAATGATATGTTTTTTTCATATATCTGCTATCTGTGCTTAAAAGTCTAAGGTTTGAAGGCATAGAGGGTACTATTTAGAAAAAGTGACCAGTGGGGCCCATACAGAAGGTGACAATGGGGATAAATAAGATCAAATTCCATAATATAGTTGTATGAGAGTGTCACAATGAAAGTTTCTATTATATTGAACAATGAATATACACTAAGAAAAGCAAAATCATTTTAAGACATCATTCCTGAACTTTTAATCAAGTGTCCCTGAAATTACTTTTAAAAATGTATTTAAAGAACTTTCTATAAAATCTCTGTCCTCTATCTCAAGTTCCAAATTGAAAAGATTTTCTCATATTTTCATAATTTTATAAGGTAAGACAAGAGATAGACATTGGTTTATTTAGGAAATTGGCTTGTGTACATCACTATATAGTTTTCTCAGTATTTATTACTGCATTTCTTACACTTCATTGTGCCTAAGAATTCCCTTAGTGTTTGTTAACATATATAAACCAATGGAATTTTCTCTGGAGATTCTGGGAGCTTCTTAAGCCTAGAAATGTATGTTTCAAATAAAAACCTTTGTGATTTGGATTCATATGCAGTAACATCCTCAAGTAATGAGTCAGAGGTCTTCAACTTAGTAAGTAGAAAATACAATTGTAATCAACTAGAAATAACATATCCTAATTAAAACAGTAGCCTATATTTACCATCAAATTCATATTCACTTCATAAAATCCAGAGAACATTGAAGATATGTAATGGAATTTTAATTACTTAAAACAATATTTGAAGTCATAAAGCAAATACTTGAATCTGTATTCTATGCAGTATACTTTTTTCATAGATCATATGTGCCGTTTATCTCTTCTGGTATACTTAAACCTTTTTCTACTTAACTTTAGAGCAACCATCTAAACCTGAAATTGTAAACAAAGCACCATATCTTGAAACAGAGAAGCTACAAAAGGTGAGAACTTGTTTGTATTAATGGCTTTACTCGATTTAGATGCCCTATGACCAGACAAACAATATTTGCTTGCTTTTATGGAGTTCACAACTTCAGGTTCAATCAGAGAACACAGGAAGTCATAGTGGGAACAGTGTAATCACTGTCCATTAGCAGGTGTGCTTATTTCTCAAGAGACGAGTCTTTCGGATGTGGATGTTGATATAGAGTCTGTAAAAAAAAAGTGATTTTTCTCCATGCCAACGTTGAGAAAAGCTTTCAAACAAAATGAAATCATGGGATATGAAGAGTGTGGTCTTTTTGGTAAACATCAATCTTTGGTGTTTCAGAAATTTGGGTGCTAAAATTCAAAGCAAGAGAGAACATTAGAAAATAAATCTGGAAAGGTAAAATCTTCTGAGATTAACCAAGACTTATGTAATATTTAGACTTCATTCTATTAATGTAACCTAGTCTAGGTGTGAAGTGCATGCTGAGAGACAAAAGAAATAAACAATCACATTATCACAGGTGTGAAAGGAAATAGAAATGGTAGGCAGGCAAAATAGAGTTCCACATGTAAGCACATCAATTGGGTAATGATCTCATCCTAATTGACTAAAATACCTCGATATTCCTTTGTTTTGTGGGGGTAGGTAAGATTAAGCTTTTTGAATCCTATTTAATTTTACTGCCCAGTGTTTGATAAACGTTGAATAATTTAGTTAAAACTCACTTGAAGACTGAGCTGGGGATTATGGAGTATCGTGAATATTTATACCTTGAAATGAAAATGAAATTGGAGAGGTGCCACATTTTAACACTAAATGTTTCTTGCATTTGAAAATCTATGAACCACAGCAATAATCAATATTAATATGGTTATAAAGTCATCTAGTTAGTACTAAAAATGAATAGCATCAAAACAAATTTGGTAATGCCTACTGGATATGATTTTATGTATAGTGGAAAGCTTTATTGTGGGTTTTTAAATGGGTAGGACTGTAATTTTTCATATGAATTATTTTTATTCAAGATTCAAAGGGTAGTTTCGTAGTCAAAAATGGAAAATAAATTGTTTAAGACACTTTATTTCCTGAAGAAACTGAGGCTTCCGTGAAATAAGGATTTGGAACTGTTTGAAATGAGGAAATTTTCTTTTTCATTTTTCAGTTAGGTGACTGCATTTCAAGGGACAGTTACCCAGACGGCAACATCACATGGTACAGGAGTGGGAAAGTTCTGCAACCCCTTTTAGGAGGTGAGTCTGAGTCAAGCAATGAATGTGTATTATATAGGCTACCCACTTTATGAGCTGTCCAGAACTGAACATGCTGTCTCCCCTTCTCTATCTACAATGTACACTTCAGTTACACTAAGAGCCTCTTAACTCATTCAGTGGTTAGACACCATTTTATCGCCGATGTGGAAGAATTGGAAGCAGAAAGCAGTATCTCTATATATGGCATGTTCTAAAAGTTAATTAAATTGAGTGGGAGATAGAATTTCAGAATTCTATTTTTGCCTATGCCTCTGACTCACAGGTTTAAAATTACATCTTACCTTGTTGAGTGTCAATTTTCTCTCCTGTTAAAGACAATTAGTAGGACAAACTCACCTCTGAAGTGTATTGGGACATTTACTTATGGATTGAGGCTTTCCAGTGTTAGCTTTCATCATTGGTGTTCTTGACTTTCTTTAGAGGTGGCCATACTTTTGAAAAATGAAATTGATCCAGTTACTCAGTTGTATACCATGACTTCATCCTTGGAGTATAAGACAACCAAGGCTGACATCCAAATGCCATTCACTTGTTCTGTGACATATTACGGACCCTCTGGCCAGAAGACAATCCATTCGGAACAAGCAGTCTTTGATATTTACTGTAAGTAACTGAATATACAATTATGTAATTGTAATGTATTAGAAATAATATTTAAAAACTTTTAATCTTCGAAGTTCTGATTCAATTCCTCTTAATATTCTGCTGTTAATCCTCACCCCCAAACTTTTATGTGCAAATAATCTTTTTCTTGGAAAGCATGTAGAAAAAAATGTTTACCACTTAACAATAGACTCCACTTTTTCACACATTATTTATTAATATGTGTTCTGTACTCTATGAGGTGTTATGTTCTTTAAAGGTTTGATCTCTAATTTGATCAATTCCCTCCAATACTCTTCAGTCATAGAATATTGACATGTGTTTTGTAGGAATTCCTAATGCCTACTGGCCATTTCCTTAAAAAAGTGACTAGCTTCCTAAGTTTAAAAATCACCAAAACAAATATTAAGACTTGGGAAAGTGGCTTCAGAAGGAACTTGCAGTACGTGAGTACCATGTAGAAAGATGTGCAGCTGGATGAATCCTTGGATGCATGAGAATGACACGATAATTCCATGTATATATGGGGAGTGTTTGGCAATGAGAAGACAGCACAGGCCTCTTGATGATGCCACAAAGTAGTGCATTCAAAGAGGTTGTTCTTCTAGCTGAGGATCAAGACACATCAAAAGGAAAATGTCAGTGTGAGATTGCAAGTGATAAATGTCATGGAAACAGACTGGCAAGTCCTGAAAGGTCATGTGTTCCAGGGCACTGATTTTGGAACTCTTGAACACATTAGTAGAATAAGAAGGAGTTGCTAGAACACAGATTACTGAACATCACTCAAGTAAAAAGATCCAGTGGATGTAAAGAGGTGCTTGCCGGCGAACTTATTTAAAAAATGATATAGTAATATTATTGCTAATAACCTATTGAGAAAATATGAAAAGCCATTGATGTAGGGAGACTTGGAGGCAGAGAAAAAATGATAGGAGAGGACATGCAAGAAAGAAGTGGATGAAAGCATCCAACCTGAGGGAGTAGAGTAAGATGTACTAGTCCTCCTCTTTAGTTTCTGTGTTCACCTTATTTCTGCCTCTGGTACTGACTTCACACAACCATTCCTGGTTCCCTGTGCTTTCTGCAATGATCACTAAAATGCTATTCCTGGCTACTTACTTTTTTCTCCTCACCCTCAACAAAGTTCTCATCAAGCTGCCATCGGAAGTCTCTTCCTAAAATCTGCATCCTCCCTGTGACCAAACTTCTGTATGCTCAAATTCATCTTCATGCTCTTGGCTGCTGTATTCCCTAAGTCTGTTTCAACCACAGTCATGCAGTATATGTCAACATTCATCATCACACATTCTATTGTACTGACCACATTCCTCTGTGAGAATACAATTCCCATGCAGTCCCGTGTTGGTCTTTACCATATAACAAGCCCCTACATATTCTACAAAATATGGTTCTAGAAGGAAACCATCTTGAAAGATTCCCAGGCTCTAACATCTAGGTTTTATCTTTTTTGCAATGTCTAATGTTACATTCTAAATGGTTAAATTTGTTTTTCTCATAAATAGAGGAAATTTACTAAAGCAAAGAGCATGGCATTTCTCTACTTTATAATTCTTGCACATTACTTACATTCATCTAAACTAATAAATCTTTGGGTAGAAGGATAAGTGAATAAATAGGTGTGTGGAAAAAATTAATACACTAATTTTGTAGGGGTTCATGTAAGTGGTGAAATATAACTATCTCATTTTATGTAAATTCTCGATAACCATGTGTAGTAAATTAAGGCATGCTCATTTCAAATATTTAAGTGTAGGAAATGTATGAAGGATTTTGAATATCATTATAATAATCACATGATTATCTTTGAAACCCAATTTAGAGAAAATAGCTATGAAAGAGTTGAAAGGGAAAGAAAGGCTCAAGGTGAAGGAACAAATGAGATCTGATAGCATCATTTCTGGTGTAGGTTAATTAGGGCATAGACAAGGAAAGTTAAGTGTGACTAGAAGGGAAGAATCAAATGTAAGCAATAATAATGCATGAATCACTTAGACTTAGTACTAGAGTGGATTAAAGGAGGCAAAGCAGCAAGTCAGGATAATGGGAAGAATGATGACTTATTAATAAGCAGAGAAAATCCAAAGACTGGGCCAAAAGAACAAGTGATCCGCAGTTTGTTAGGCACACAAGCAGCCCAGAAAGCTACTGTAAAAGTGCAAATGTGTTACAATAATCCTCTGATCAGACTTCAGTTCTTTGTCTTTCTAGTACAGACGAAATTGAAAAGGGTTGCAAAGGAAGGACTTTGAAATAGAAGAGGAAGTCAGACACATCAGGGTCCTGACTGTTCTAACATCAGCCTTGATCAAAGATGTGCCAATGTTCCTTTCTGAGAGAGGGTCACATCAAAGTGTGAACCTGACACACATTACAAAAGAAGTTGTGATGAGCCCCACTATTTTATGCAACTGAAGTATACCAACAAATAAAGGAAAAGGAAAAAGAGAGAAGTGGGTACAGGATGAAAACCCAGAAATGGCAGCTGCCAGTGAGATGCTAAAAGCAAGTTTTATTTACTTCTTCCACTCTACTGAGAACTGCTGGTTGGAGAACTACCTGCAGCAAACCCAGAAATAAACACATGCAATGAACCTAAAGCAGTGTGCAAACCTCACTTTTAGTCTAAGGACTTAGTGATGCTCAGATGCCCAGTATCAGAGGCAATCAACAACAGCAGTTCTAAGTTTTCTTCTGCGTTTAACTTAAATGACTGCAAGAAATGGAGGGGGGGGCTTCTCAAACTACAACTTATTAGTTTCACTTTATTAGCTAATAATAAAATAGGTCTTTGTAGAATATTCTGTTCATAAATCTTTATTGTCTTTTTGAGGTATATATTTTTCTTCACTCGCTTCTCATCTTTTCCCCTCCCCTTCAACCCTCTCCCATGATCCCCACACTCCCATTTCCCCAGGATATCTAGTCTTTTTCTACTTCCCATGTAGATTAGATTTATGTATGTCTCTCTTAGGGTCTTCATTGTTATCTAGGTTCTCTGGAGTTGTGAATTGTAGGCTGATTTTTCTTTGTTTTATATCTAAAAGACACTTATGGGTGAGTTCATGTTATATTTGTCTTTCTGGTTCTTGATTGCTTAACTCAATGTAACGTTTTCTAGATCCATTTATTTGCCTGCAAATTTCAAGATGTCAATATTTTTTCCACTGTATAGTGCTCCATTGTGTAAATGTACTATTTTTTTCTTTATCCATTCATAAGTTGAAGGGCATTTAGGTTTTTCCCAGGTTCTGGTTATTACAAATAATGCTGCTATGAACACAGCTGGGCACATGTCCTTGTGGTATAATTGAGCATCCTTCCAAAAGTGGTATTGCTGGGTCTTGGGGTCATGAATTTCAAAACAGGAAGATACTCAATCATTATTCATTTTTGTCTATCTTCCTCAAAATTCATCTTTCATGGCATTATCCAGCTATGTAAAGCATGGATGTTAAGAAGTCATTCATGTTTAAAGCCACCACTACTTCCTGTCACTGTCTGCTTACTGGATAATGTTCTACTGTGTGAAGTATTTGATTCACTTGGCATTCGACTGTTGGGTAGTCCTGTGTGTTAAAAAATACTCAATACCTCTGTTTTATCTGCAGAAATTAGCCACTGTGTAATAGGAGTTATGTCATGTCTTGTTTTAAAGAACAGAATAGAATAGCAACAATATTTACGGACCATAGAACAATTTCAATCACTGTCCTTCACTGTCTCTGTCCTCTGTCTCTGTGTCTGTCCTCTACCTCTGTCTCTCTCTGTGTGTGTGTGTGTGTGTGTGTGTGTGTGTGTGTGTGTGTGTGTGTGTGTATGTTCATGGAATTAATTTTCTTAAGTAGATCTGTCCTCTTGCATGCCAAAAAATACTACTGGTGCTGTTTAGCTCATGTCTCTTCATTTTACTTTTATTATTGTATAAGAAGGGCGTGATGGTATCCAGTAGCTTTAGTGGCTTTGCTACCCGATTTAGTCTTTCCAAGCTATAAGATTCATATAACACCATTCAATTTCCTTATAATGAAGTCACACGGTGAGATTGTTCTACTGGTCTTTTACACATAAAATAATTACAGTCATTGCCACCTCAGTTAAAGACATTTTGCTAAGAAGAAATTGATTTTTTTTTTTTATGTAACACGGTTCTTTGTAGTTTGCTCTAACTAAGATTAGTACTTGGTATAGCAAGTGGCTATTAACTTCAATCCCTCTATAAAAAGATACATTTAAGTAATTACCATTACTAGCTTCTCGAGAAAATTGTGTATAATTTAGTCATTTACATTGTATGCACAGAGTAATTTGGTACTTGACAAAAATGGTTAACTTCTGCTTGTGACTCCTGCAGATCCTACAGAGCAGGTGACAATACAAGTGCTGCCACCAAAAACTGCCATCAAAGAAGGAGACAACATCACTCTTCAGTGCTTGGGCAACGGCAACCCGCCTCCTGAGGAGTTCATGTTTTACTTACCAGTAAGTGCTTAAGCGTTGGTTGAACTTGACGACTATCATTTTGTCCTATTGTCTGGCTTCTAACTGGCATCAACAATTGCATGTACTTGGGTAGCTAAAGTGAGAAGAACGGGTTATTCTTGGGAATAGAAAACACAAAACACCACCTGTAGAATTCCGTTGAAAGCTTTTGTAACCCCATCCCCTGTCCTTTCTTCTTTTCCATGATGTTTAGAGAGTTCAGATGTAAAGAGGAAAAAGAGGCGACCACAGGAAACCATAATTGCAGAGACTCAGGGTGTAATCATCCAAATAAACACAAAATCTGCCCTTCAGAAGTAGATCACTGTAAAATCAAAAGACATGATTGCAAGTGGTCTACTGTGATTGAGGATCCATCCACCATCAGGCTGCGCTGGACATGCTCAGATCTCTTAAAGCAAAGACAGTTCTGTTGTGTAGTTTAGCTAGAATAATCCTGTGGGCTCCTTATCACAGTACTTCTCATAGCTGAAAGTAATGGTCTGCATCCGGGATACTTTTGGAAATTTCTTTAAATATTTTCATTCATCGTAATTTGGAGCCTAACTGGAAAATAAGTGTTTTCACCACCTTCTTACTGAGGAAAGCTATATGCTACCAAATAGTGCATTTATTTAGTAAAAACTGCAATAGTGGGATTACTATGAGTTCCCTCACAGCCTGGCTGGTGGTATTTCACAGTATCACCCACTGCATTACTGAGAACATCTGTACAAGAAGCTTCTCATAAAAATAAATGTTGGCAGATAGCATTGTTTCTCCTATTAAATTTATATACTACCATTTTCTCATTTACAAATACAAGTTTTCAAACCAACTTTCTACTTTGACTATGGGGGATTTAGAGCCAAACTCATGTTCTGTCTTTAGAAATTGTTGATTGTCTTGGTTGCTGTTGGCATATACTCCTGCCCTCTCTATATTTGCTCTCCTCTGATTGATTCCTTTCTTTTGTTCATCTTCGTCCTTAATGCTCTTTCTCTTTTGATGCTTTTCATTCTTCTCTCTGCTTCCTTCATTTCTGTCTACCATTGTTATTTGGATAAATGACTGGCTTTCCCATCTGCTTGTTTGCTTTCTCTCTGTCCCCATCCTCTTTGCTTATCTCCCCTCTTCTCTTCTTCCCTTTTTTTCTCTTCCACTTTTCTTCCTCTCTCTCTTGTTCTCTATCTTTCTTTGCCTATTTCTGTCTCTGTCTACCTGTCTCTCTCTGTCGCTCTCTCTCTCTCTGAATGAAACTAATAGCCTTGCACATGCCAGGCAAGCTCCCTGCCATGACATTACATCTCCATTCTTCAGTTCATTGAGACAGTCTCACTATATAGCTCAGTCTCTCCTCAAACTTGCAATCCTGCCCCCAACACCTGAATGCTGCAAGTAAAGGTGTATATCCCAAGACCCAGTTCATGTTCTCCTTTAGAATTTCTCAAATGTATTTATTGGTGTATATATAGGGGGAAATGGGTATATAAAAACACTGCTTTAAAATTCATACTCAAGCTTTGCTCAAAAAATAAATAAATATCAATAATATAAAATATTCCTTCAAAATTTAGTGCCAAGCTATTAATTGTTTCTCAGATGTTTGTAGAACAAATTTTAATCATTTTTGTCTAATCAAAAAGTTTGGTCACTTTTTTCTCATATCTGAAAAAATTGTACCTTCCGCAAGAATTATAATCGTTCTTATTGTTGCTACCAAGTGTAACCTTCTGACATTTTGCCTCCATCCAAAGGGACAGCCTGAGGGAATAAGAAGCTCAAATACTTACACACTGACAGATGTGAGGCGCAATGCCACAGGAGACTACAAATGCTCGCTCATCGACCAAAAAAGCATGATTGCTTCAACAGCCATCACAGTTCACTGTAAGTCCCCTCCTCAGGACCTGCTGCACCTCAAAGGCATCTAATAATATTACCTAGCTAACTTTTCTAAGTGCAGACTTATATTTCTTAATCAGTTTGGTTTCCGTTCACTCTGTTAAAAGTATCAGAAAGGCTCAGCTTTCATGCAGGTTACCACTGTGACACTGAATCCTTGTGTGAGTCTGGGAACTGCAAAGTTGTCGATGGTGAAATCCTTTTTCTAAATGCCTCAGTTTGTTGTAGTACTAAGTAATTTGGATATGATCGTTAAATAACTAATTATGTATTGAAATGTATGTACACTGAATATATAAATATATACGTATAATATGCATAATTTATTTCATGCAGTTCTGGAGATGGAACCCAGGGTTTTGTACATGCTAAGTAAGCATTCTGCTATTGAGCTATACCCCTAAGCTCTCTTTAGATATTCTTGATATTAACAAGATTTGCATTTTACCAGGAAGAATGTAGATTATATATCTCATTTTTAAATTACCGAATAATATTAGCACTCAGATCCAGGCAACACAAAGTTACTACATATTCAGCACTGGGAGATGAAATAGAGGTGACTAAGAGCTAAAGCGTAATAAATTGTTGGAAAGTTAACCTCTTCAAAAATCACCTTGAGTGACACCTTTTATTAAATTTTAATCTACTTGGAGGACTCCAGAGGCCACAAAATTATATTTAGTCCCAAAGAATACTATAGGGAAAAAGATCCATTAAGAACAGCCGTGTGTAGGGCTGGAAGATGGCTTAGTGGTTAAGAGCACTTCTTGTTCTTGCAGATAACCCGGGTTCAGTTCCCTCGCACTCAGATGGAGGCTCACAAGTATTTGTAACTCCAGTACTGAGGTCCCAATGCCCTCTTCTAACTTCAGAGGTTACCAGTCACACACATGTCTAACATATATACATGCAAGCAAGGATCTCATCCACACAAAATAATGAAATCTTCGAAAAATAAAAAGACCAGCCATGAAACTTGAGTGACTTCTTTTTTTTATAAATCACAAAAGTTGATATTGCTAACATATCAGATGCTTCTTAAAAGTAATGATTTATTTTTTTTATTGACACTGCCACATGATAAGAATAAAACTTCTACATATTTTTAGAATAACAGTGCCTCTTGTTTAGGGATGTGTGAAAGGCTGAATGAACTTTTCACCCAACAATGTAATGAGAAAGATTTCTCCTAGAAATGATCTGCCATAGTCCTACAGAGCACCAGGTGACTTGGCTTTGTTTTGTATTGTAAATGAGATTTGGCAGTAGTGAAGACAGGGTACTGAAGAGCACCAGAGAGAATGGCCTGGAGTCTAGTATAGGGTTTTCTGCAGCACAGGGATTTTGAGGAACTCGAAACATCTGTAAGCTTTAAGCATGAAACCTAGGCTCTCCATCTGACCACATTCCCTGAATGCAAACACCAAGAATTTGTCAAAAAAAGCATCACTAGAGAACAATGTGGAGGACCTGGAGCTCACAAACAGTCAGAATAGAATTTGCTTAGACAGAGAAAAGGAAGAAAACAAAGTCAAAAAACTTTAAAGGAAACTGCTCTAAGCCCATGCTGCTGTGTCCTCAATTTACAATGTTTGGAAAACATACAGGTAAGGAACTAAAGCTGGGAGGGAGACACAGGAGGGCTCAACAGGGAATAATACAACCATATGGTGGCTTATGATGCCTGAGGAGTCCTGGTGATAACAGTGAAGTACTGAAAACTGTTCACAGCCAAGACCTTTGTTTCTCTGTTCTCATGCTCAGAACAATGGTGCTGTTTTTCCCCTCTCTGTGGGCCAGTCACTCATGTGACCATTTATCTAACCCTGTTCTATGATGGAAATTAAAGGAACACAGCCTACAAATACAATACCCTTGAAGAGTCATCTGATATCCCTGTCAATCATACTTTGAGACTAGTTTTTGATATTCCAGTTCCGTAGACTTGTGCTTATGGTTGAGAGTTGTTAGGTACACAGACACACAAAACCTTTAGAGGGGAGAGCTGTTCTGTGTATGGCGTGTAGAATAGACAGGGGGGGGCTGGACTACAGACTACAAGGATGAAGACATGGTGGCAGCCACATCATATCTCAATGATACTTTATAACAGGAAGGAAACTCAAACAAAGTATGAGGAAGGGTAATTGAATTTGGTGCATTTTATTATTCTAACACATTCTTGTTTTCATAGCTAGACTGGAACATTGGTCTCAAGGTCTGAGCATTTCCTTAAGGGCTAAAGAATGATTATACTCATCATTATGTTATTCTACAGGATATTCTAAATGAAAATTATATTTTGCCCTTTTATCTTTGGCTCTTTGTTTCACAAAGGTGGGATTTGTTTCCCTTTCAAAAACAATTAAGAAAAATGTTGGTGGAGAAGCAAGATCCATATATGCACAGGGATGCAGACCAGACCTCACAATGACACCATATTCCAACAGTCCTGAGTTACTGTTAAAACAGCAGCTCTTCCTCTGCCAAATCTGACAGAGATGCTTCACTGGAGCCTTCAAAGTCAATTTTATCCTTTAAAATCATGTGTCTTCTCAATGACAACCTCTTGACTCTACTAACAAAGGCTCCCAAGTTTCCCTTCCTTTAATTTTCATACAAACATAATTCACCCTAACATTCTAATAAAACCACTTTTCTACAAGATGGCAGAGCTATTAACATTAGCGTAAAGTAGAAAATATGTGATTCCATCACTCATTTAGTAACCATGTCAAAGAGTCTTGATATGCCAGGCCCTGGGGATAGGCCAGAGGAAATCAAGGCATGATCATCACTCTCATGATGTGTACTACTTCATAGCAAAATCAACCACTAGAAATGGCATTGTTGGGGTGGAGGAAATACCTGAGTCAGTACATTGCCTAATCATGAGGACTTGAGTTCTAGTCTCCAGCAATCAAATAAAAAGGCATCTCTAGGTAGAAGTCTGCAAGCCAAGAAATGGAGAGGAAATATAGGGTGGGGAGACCGCCAGATCTCTGGAGCTCTTTGGCCCCCCAGTGTAGGCAAATTGATGATTTTCAGGTTCATGATTAAAGACTATCTTTAAAAATAAAAATGGGGAAATATAGGAAGACAGCTGACATTGACATCTGGCCTCTATAAATATCTGCACCTGAGTACATAATACCCATATGCATATGTACACACACACCAACAAGTTATTACCACATCTATACATCATACATATTCCTTTTAAAGAATGACACAGAAAATGATTGGCAAACTGTAATGAAACCATAAAAGAGAGACAAAATGCACAAAAGATCTTCTGGTCTAAACTTAACTCTATAGTTAGATATACAAAGCACTTAGTTATCAAGGAGACTACAACAGTGTCTTGTACAAAGATTCTCTTCTTTGAAACAAGTTTGATTCAGTTCTCTTTACTCCTGCAAGTGTTTGCTTATGCTATGACTTAGTAGTAGTTCAACATGTAATTAAGAGACCTGAGTGTTTAATAGATTTGTTACTAGGTTCTGACTTCATAATCCTTTCCATGTGCACAAAACCCAAAAGGTGAGATAGTTCATCGGGCTACTCAGTGTGTAGTACCGCTGACCTATTGTGTTGTCAAGTCATCATCGTGTATGGATATTCCATTGGTGCCTAGAACATAGGAGCTGTAGGACAGTATATGTTCAATTGAATTGAATTTTCTTCCTACAAATAATATTACAAGTTTTATATTTAAGAAATCATTTTTCAACTGAAAGGCTCTACATCCTTAGACATGCTTATCCTGTGCATTTTTAAGATTATCTGTTGAAAGGGTACCTAATAATAGGTCTTATTCAAAATTTCAACTGCATGGAAAATGGAATCACAATTCAAAAATAATTCAACTATTTGTCAATTTTCTCTGAGAAACATTTGCACTATCTCATAGTTTTCCCATTTATCACCTGCTGTCTAAATATATGTGATTTTCTACTGCAACGCCTCATCAACTGCTTTTTGTGTTTACCTTCTCATTCTTCTTTTTTTCTGAAGTGAGCTGATTTTTTTCTTAAGGTGATAAGTTCCACCAGAAATATTTACGTGCACCCCAAACATCAATTATGTTAACTAAAAATCAGTGCATATTCAGTTCAGTCGTCCATGTGTTTGTCCAAGTTGGCATCAATGCTGGCTTGTAAGGCTAAGCAGAATCTTCTGCAGTCCAGTCCATTTGTCTTACACACACATAAGTCAGTTCTGATATTCAAGTATGCTAGAAGAAAAATGATTTTTATTCTTATGTTTACTATCTTGCCTTCTTGTAGTTTTCAATTCAAGCAGGTTTTTTTTTTTCCTGTCTCACAGATTTGGATTTATCCTTAAACCCAAGTGGGGAAGTGACCAAGCAGATCGGCGATGCCCTGCCTGTGTCATGCACAATATCTGCCAGTAGGAATGCGACCGTGGTGTGGATGAAAGTGAGTCCAGATCTTTGCTGCTTCCCTGCTGCTTAGGATGGGTTCTTTTTTAGCACCCTTTGTATTTTGCTTTACATTCTAGTGTGCATGTTTATGCTTGGCTTGTATGCTCACATCTAGGTGCTATTTCACACCTCTCCTCTCTAGTGTTTGTCAAACCACAGTAAATTATAGAGGCACTCAGCTTCACTGTGGCATTGCTAATGGATGGGTTGGAGCTTAGCTTGGTGTGTTGCTTTATGATTATATAATGAAGAGCGATCCACCATGCATGCGCACACACAAGCACATGCAATTATGTACTTTAAAGATGAACCTTTTATAGCACATTTTAACTGCCAATATTTTGATATCCTGCCAGGTAGCATCTCTCTGAAAAAATGCAGCCCGTTCATTACTTTTCCCATCATTTATATTGAAATCCAGGCAGATAAATCAGAAAATTTACACGTGAGAGTAGAGGCTCAAGTTCAGGCTTTCTGGAGCATGACTATTGTGCTGTGGTTACACCATTCTTGCCTCCCCTTTGGTGCTGAGAAAGCTTTTCAATCTCTGAAAGCAGGTCCTTCTGAATGATGAGCTCTTTGATACTAAGTGGCCCTTTCACCTCTAGACCTTAGGAAGCAATTAGAACACACTATGATCTTTCTTGGGATTTCCTTTGTGAGCTCATGTAGTCATGACTAAATCAAAGACTGTGACTTGGGTCCCAGTCATTTACATTTGTCGAGTGGGAAAGGAGGATGTATAATTGGTGCTTTGAGTCAAGCTTGTCCTTAAAGCAGAAGTCTATGTCCATGGTACCACTGTTTACAACTTTGGCTAGTGTTCCCCAACACTCATCGTAAGCATGGACAAAGTTATGAGAAAATAAATATCCACATAATTTGAAACAGGGGTTAAGATTATCTTATAATGATCATGCTTGATGTGGAATTTTCCTCAGTATGCTGTGAATATGTTTTATTAATGTTAGTTAATTAGTAAAAGTCTTTTGGGCAATGGCTTAGCAGAGAAAAGACAAGCATGAAATCAGAACAGAGATAGAGAAAGAGAGAATAGGTGGAGTCAAAGAAACACCATGTTGCTGCTGAAGGAGGACACGCCAGAACTATACCCAGTAAGCCACAGCCTCATGGCAAGACACAAAATAATAAAAATAATTTAATTCAAGATGTAAGAGCTAGCCAAGAGTACGCTAGAGTCATTAGCCAAACAGTGTTGTAATTAATATAGTTTCTGTGTGATTATTTGTGTCTAGGCAGTCAAAAATGAAAGAGCAGTCTCCACCTACATCATGTAGGCATATTCTTACTAGAATTTCTTCTTGACAAAATATTATTATATTGTTATCTTAATGCTAGATTCTCTTCTTCCCTCCCTCTTTCCCTCCTCCTCCTCTTCTTCCTCCTCCTCCTCCTCTTCCTTCTTCTTCTTCCCCTCTCTCTCTCTCTCTCTCTCTCTCTCTCTCTCTCTCTCTCTCTCTCTCTCTCTCTCCCTCCCTCCAGTCTCCTGGTCTCCCCTCTCCTCTCTCTGAAAAAGTGTCTCACTTACTAACCTCAAACTAGCTGTGTAAACCCAGCTGGGCTCCGACTTGTGTGTGGTGGGATTAAAGGCATGCACCTCCACACCCAGGGTTCTCGCATTCTTAGAATAGTTTCTTTCACTCCCTCTTAGGCACAATCTTTTCACCATCTGTTCTTCTCTTCGATAATTACACCACCACTCCTTATCATCCTTAGGGAACACGTACTATTTATAGTGCTTAATGGTCACAAAGCTAGATAACTTACAAGCAAGTAGAACAGTCAATGAATTTGAGAACTATGTCAACTACTTTAAACATAAAATGCAGTTACTCCTTTTGGTTGAACCTTAATGTCATTATTGCTCAGCAACATTCTTACTCAACATTAGTTGATAGGAAATTGAGCAGAAAAAAATTCTAGTGTACAAAACCCTATAATCTTAGAATTGTGTCTTATTATCTGTTTTTAAACTTAAATTCCTAAAAATATGATTATCTTTTGATGTCCAGTAACTTTTTAAAAAATTAAATGTTTTTCTTTTTAGAAATTAAAATAGTTGTCTCGAAGAAACAATAAAAGGAAAAGTAAAAAGCATAAAAAGGTTTTGTTACTGAATTTTTCCATAATTTTTGTTTTATAATGAAACACCAGTGTTGATAGCCATTCAGATCAGATAAGTCTTGGGGATTTACGACTAGCCCTGTTTAGATTCTGTGAATGGCTTATGGAACAGTCCTAACGGTAAGTAGGGACTGACATTTGAGACGTTTCTCAATATAAACCCATTGCACTATTGATATAGTTACAGCCTTCAAACAATTAGATAAGGTAAGAGTAAGAGCCCATTTCCCCATATATTTATGGATATATTAGGGTGTGTGGGGGGGTGTGTATTCACAATTGTGGGGCTGGAGAGATAGCTTAGTGAGTAAGAACTCAATTCCTTTATTCAGTGCATAAGGATCTTATGGTAATCCCCAGCACCCACCAGATATTACTGTGTGTCTGAAACCCCAGCATTGGGGTTTAGAGACAGACTGATTCCTTTAGCTCCTGAGTCAGCCATTCCAGCTGAAAACGCAAGCTTCTAGTTCAGTGAAAGACCCCATCCCAACTCAATAAGACAAATGACATTAGAGCAGGACAAGAGATGACCTGCTTTGATTCTCATATACTCATACACAGGTGTAGTCATCCACACATCCAGGTACACGTACCACAGATTTATACCGCTTTTGTGCACACACACATACATACATACACACATACACACACACAAACACACACACACACACACACACACGTCACTCACAGTGACTAAAATAAAAATAAATAGAAACAGAAGCTGTGCCCTCTGAAGTAATGCACTCTGCGTTACAGGATAATATCAGGCTTCGATCAAGCCCATCATTTTCTAGCCTTCATTATCAGGATGCCGGGAACTACGTCTGTGAAACGGCTCTTCAGGAGGTTGAAGGGCTGAAGAAAAGGGAATCACTGACACTCATTGTAGAAGGTAATGAACTGAATCAGCAGCAATTTTTTTTTCTTTAAGAATTTGATATTTGGTCTCTTTTAATATTTCAATTGTAACGTCTCAATTGTAACAATATTTTAGGAAAACCTCAAATCAAAATGACGAAGAAAACTGACCCCAGTGGCCTGTCTAAAACCATAATTTGCCATGTGGAAGGGTTTCCGAAACCGGCTATCCAGTGGACCATTACTGGCAGTGGAAGTGTCATAAACCAAGCAAGTATTTTTCTTCCTCAGTGCTGCCCCTGGTCCCAAGCTGAGTTTTGTTTAGGTAACTGAAGTGTAGGCTGGTTTGGTTACCATATGAAATATGCAACATATGCTCAGACCAAGTGCTTGCTGACATCTTAATCTTCTCTGAAGGAGAGCGTGCATCAAAGAACACATTTAAATCCCAGGTCCATGGATTTAATCCCCAAACCACTAAGTTGTGGTATCTGCTTTTAAAAGAATTAAAACTGGATGCTTCTCCATGGTCATTAATTCCTGAGGAACGGATAATTAAATCATGAAGGTATATACTTTTCTGCGCCATAAAATGTACAAGAGCCGCCATTACTTTGCCTGTTTACATGTGTTTAAAGGATATAGCTTATTGAATCTGGACTCCAGGGGTAGTGACCCACATAGTCACTGCTTGGAAATACATGGTCCAGTTTGCTGATTAGAGGGCTAGGACCGGAACAAGAATAGCCAAATGTAATATCTAGGTTGTACACGATGTTAATCTACATGTAATATCTGTAGCCTTTGTAAGATACTCCATTAGCCATAAAGATTTTCAACTTACAAATGCTATGAATATTTTCTTCTTAATACAAAGTCAGACACAGAAAGAGAGAGACAATAAGACAGAGAGAACAAACCAGCCTATTAAAGGGTACAGGGCTTTAATTCCATTAATTAATCTCTTTGGGTGCTACTATAACGTTAGTTAAGTTTTCTCTGTAGCGGTTCTCATGTCTGCTTAGATCATTAGAGCCAGTTAAAGAGCTACAGGACATGGAATCTCCATTTCAGGTTTCAGCAGACACATATAAAGCAAAAAGATGCAAATTAATTTTAAGCTGAAAACTCTGTATTTCCCCTGTGGAGAAGCAGGCCACTGGTTCAGCTCATATAATATCATTAGCTAAGCATGGTGGATCTGGACTCTTGTCTATGAGTCATACAGATACATTTGCATTTGCTCAAGAGTAGAGAGCCCTCAGAGTGGTCACGCTTGAAGCCAATGAATCCTGACTGGATTAAACACATTTTGAGACACGCAAGTAAAACATCCATTCCTGGGAGGGCAGGGAGACAAGGAGACCAACACATCTGAGAAGATGCATGCTTCTCTATTCGGAATAAAGACCCGAATTGCTGACAATGTGAAGAAGTACTTTATAGAATCGGATGCTAAAAGTAACATGCTCAAAGCATATAAATGTTTTCTCCCTGATCTGCTGTTTCTCCCTCTTATTCAGCTAAGTGCCATTGAAAAAGAACCTGTAGGTATGGGTAATGCTGATGTGGAAAGTAGAAAGAAGAAGAAAAAAGCGCACATAAATCTGATGCATAAATGAATATAATAATGTAAAAGGCCATGCTAGAAGGAAGCGAGTAAATTTTTTTTTTTTTTTTGGTTTTTCGAGACAGGGTTTCTCTGCGGCTTTGGAGCCTGTCCTGGAACTAGCTCTGTAGACCAGGCTGGTCTCGAACTCACAGAGATCCGCCTGCCTCTGCCTCCCGAGTGCTGGGATTAAAGGCTTGCGCCACCACCGCCCGGCCCCGGGCGTTGTTTCTTACATTTGAAGGTCACACATCCAGAGATGCCCCCATCTGTGTCTCAGGACCATCAAATGCATTTTAGTTAATCCTTAAGTCACCACTAAAGGATCTACTTTTTTTTTTTAATTTAGTACAGGGAAGTTCTGAGAGAAACGATGGTTTTATTTACCCATAAACAATTATTATATTCCTTGAGCTTTGATAAAAGATTTAAGGTAAGAGAATAGATACCCATTTTGCAAAGAATTAAGATAATAGAATAGATGTTCACAGCAAAAAAAAAAAAGCCCATTGACCATATCCACAAATAATTAAATGCTAATATTCCCTGAAAGGAAGCTAGTGATTATAATGACTAATAACATGCTTTGAAACAAGTATCATGGGAAAAGCTTAACTGACACTGAGCATCTATCAAAAAGAAAAGTTTGATGGATGTGTTAAAATTCCGAGAGAATATTAGACAGATAGGTCCCATTATTGCTTTACTAATCTCCTTTCTGCCCGCCGTTACCATAAAGCAGTAGAGGACCTGGATGGTCCTTATCTGCAGTTTCCCCATATCCTTAAGCACAGACAGTAGGACAGCACACCTTCCCTGAGTCATCTACCACTGCTCTGTCCCAGACTTGTAAAATGCTTTTCCATTTCTAAACTCATCTTCCTTCTTCTTCCAGACAGAGGAGTCTCCTTATATCAATGGCAGGTATTATAGTAAAATTATCATTTCCCCCGAGGAGAATGTTACACTAACTTGCACAGCAGAAAACCAACTGGAGAGAACAGTAAACTCCCTGAATGTCTCTGCGAGTGAGTATTTCATTTCTGGCATTAAAACCGTAAGAAAATTTGAAGTTATTCTTCATTAGCTTTACATCTTCAGTCCCATCTCCCTGTACTGCATCATGGTAAGTCTCATACATTTGTTTTGCATTTGATATCATCGCCATAAGGTTACTTTTCTTTTTTTCCTGGTTTCCATTCTACTACCCTTGTTTTCACAGTTGAAGTTATTTCATATATTAAGACTCGGACCCTTCCCCTAACACAGGAATCCCTCCAAATGCAAGGGAGAATAAGAAATGGGCGGCTCCTATCTAATCCATGCTGTGGATACAAAGTCAGATAGTTCAATGATTAATTCTAGGCACTTTTGTACATGACACATTAGATAAATTTTTAATTCTGCTATTACTTTGCATTACAATGTATTGTATTTTTATCCTACCCTTACTTTATACAGAAATGCCATGAATTTGACCAATTAACAAATTAGTAGGGTAAAAAGAGACATGGGAATTAATGAACTCAGCTTGGAAAAGTCTCCCTTCTCCCATAATTTTGAATCATAATGGAAATAAATGAAATTATCTTAGATAAAACTGAAGAATCTGTCAGTATTGAAATCCTAGTTTATGTACTTTTGAGGGAGAAAAACATTTTGAAAAATATGATTTATTGGAAAATTAGAAGCCATTTTCATTTCTGTTACTATTCCTGTTGCCGTTACTATGGCAACCCTAAATCAGTACTGGCCGAGAGTAAAGTTCACTTTTAGACAGGATGTTAGCTGACCTGCTGCCAAATGTTTATTTCTTGATCAGTTGGAATCCTTGCATTAGTAGGTTATGAATACAATAAATAGGAATTTGTAGGACAAAACAATTTCAAAAGATAATGGCCCCTAACAGATGGACTAGAATATAAAGGCCCAGTGGATTAGCTGTAGAGCAAAAGTAAACAAAATTAAAATACAGTCATTGACTTCTCACAACGCAATTCTGTGAGTATTGATTTGTACTATCTAGAGAGAACATATCCTTTTGCATTTTTTAACTAAAAAGGTATTTTTATCACTAACCTGTTGAAAGAGATACTTCAGCTTTTTCTCAGTATTTGAAACAATCACTTCAAACTTTGTACTCCCTGAGTACTTAAGACCCTGAATTTTCTCTAACATCATAGGGAATTCTGATGCAGACTCAGGCACACAAGAATATTTGTGTAATTTAATGATAATCCACAAGAGCACTGAGTTTTAACTGTACTAAGATCATAGCACAATCAGAAACTTGCAAGTCTAGCAAACATCACATAGGGTAGGGTGCTGTGTAATGTCTCGAGCACCCCACTTATAACCTCCACCCCAACTCCTTCTTTGAGAACCTAATTAATAGTAGTGTCCTTGATCCTAGAAAATGAAAATGAATTCTCCTAAGCGGGGGCAGAAGAGTTGAGAGACACAACATTGTAGACTTCATAGGGGCCAACTTGCTTCTCCTAGAAAGAAGTTCTAGTGAAAGATATAGACAGTAGGAAATTAATATAGATTTTAGATAAATATCATAACTTGTTGGTTGTAAATTTTCTCCAATAGATTCAAACATTTGCATTTTAACTACTTTCCTTAAAACAAGATTAATTCCCTTGTAGGAATGTTCTTGCTCTATCCAGTGTGGTTTTCCTTTTCTTTACCCTTAGTTGTAGAATAGCTGTTTTGACTAAGTATTATTACATCATACTATAATGGTAAAGGTGGCTTTCACTTATCCACAAATTTTGTTTTTAATTTCATATTAACATTTTTCATTTCAGTAAGTATTCCAGAACACGATGAGGCAGACGATATCAGTGGTAGGTACTATACTGCAGACTCAACTCTCCTTCCTTGACTATCAGCTCAAGATCTATGAAGTGTCCCCGTATGAGTGATTTTCTTAGCTGTCCAAATTTGACTTGAATTACAATATCAAATGAGACAAGATAGTCAAAGTTCTAAACTTTTCACCCTTTAAAATCACCAGTTTGCATGTAAATCATGATAGTGAGCCTTAGTCATCATTAATAAGTTAGAACGACACCAACTTCATTTCAAACTCTTTAGCACTGGCTGTAAATGCACGGATTTTTCTTCTTTCTTGTAGATGAGAACAGAGAAAAGGTGAATGACCAGGCAAAACTAATTGTGGGAATTGTAGTTGGTCTCCTACTCGCTGCGCTCGTGGCTGGTGTCGTCTACTGGCTCTACATGAAGAAATCCAAGTAAGTTGCACAGAGGGGTTCTTGGTCTTCACCGCCTCCAACTTGGATAACTCCAACATGCTAATTGTGTTTACCCCCACTATGGATGTAATTTCTATAATAATACAGATGCAGCCTCCAATTGGGCATACCATGCTTTGTTTTACTTTGCAGTGACTATAGGACTAACATCAGGGGTGTGGCCTGAGATGTGCTTGTGTCTCCTCATCTTTCTTAGTCAGCATTCTGAATGCCGCTACTTTTGCTAGTGTCATTGATTTCTGCCTGGGTAGATTTGTTTCTTAAGCACACACTGCCTAAATGAAAAACATCCTAAACTTTTTGTGTGAAGTTGATGGAGATTAGTTAAAAAGAAGTTACATATTTCAGGGATTGTGAATGACTGTGAATGTCTGATCTGACCAGAAAGTAACTCCACTGATATGAGGCTGCCTCCCTCTATTCTAATTGAATAACTTTATTCCACGTAGAGACCTAATTAAGACGGGAAAACGTCATTACGTTGGCCTTAATGAAAACACTGATTAGACAGAATACTACAAATGCATTTAAGACACTTTAATAAGTTTAAATTAAAAATGATTGAAATCATAAGGTACACTGTGGAAGACAGACCTTAAAGATCTTCTGACAGTGATTTTACCGAATATCTGGTTAAGCTGATGAAAACTATCAGTAAGTAGATGTCAGCCACTCTGTATTAGTCAAGATTCAGGTGCACATAATTTCTATAAGATCTACGCATCCTCCCCATCAGGCTGGTAACACTCCATATGAGTTTGCAGTGTCTACATTGCCAGCACAAGGGGACATGGAGTCCCATATTTGCATGTTTTGAAAGGCTTTAAAAGTATATCTTATAAACGAATAACTGTTTTTATGATAGAATATCTATATCTGGTACCAGCCTGTAACATAATTTTAGGCTTTCACTATGTCTGAGTTAATCCCTCTAAAAATTCAAAAACTATGTTTTATGAAGAGAGAGTGTTAAAAGATAAAGTGAGCTCAAACCTATAATCTTAATCTCATCCTCTAAACATGTCCATTTCAATCTGAGTGGAGTTTCCTGGCAGGGAGGCACCGCTGGAAAATGTGAACGTAACAAAGAATGATAACCATACATTGACTGCTCACAATACGTCTGTAAAGTAGACACCATTTTTATTCATATTTTAACTGTGAAAGAGACTTTATTGTGATGGCTAATTATAGTGGGCAGAATTATTTGTCTTACAGGAATGATAAGGCCTTACCATATCTCATGATGCTTTGTAGCCTTTTTCTGTAAAGATTTTTCCTGTTGTGTTTGTGACTGATATGCATGATGTCCATTCCCATATGGAGCCATGGTCACTCCTCTTTATACAGTTAAATACATTTCAAGCCCTAAGAGAACTCTTAATATTTTAGTCATGCTAGTGGCCAATGTCTCATCAGACATCAAATGTCCTCTGAATAAAAGTGTGTCTGTGTGTTACGTGAACTGTTACGTGTAGCAAACAAAAAAACTCAAATCACAGATAAATAAATGTTGGACACTTTGTTTAACAATGTGATTAGGTTAGACCTCAAACATTCCCTTTAAAGTCTGTCATTAAATTAAAGGCTAGTCCTAACATGTGACTGCTACTTATTTGAAAGATGTGCCAGATTTGATAGACTTAATACTACTGGTAATCAATGTAATAAACTGCAGCTCTCATCATTTCAACATAACAGACTTTTAGGAAGAATGTGAGGGATGCTTCAGATTTCTAAGTGCCCTTAATCCCTTCCCGAACCTCTAGAATAAGCTGACTTTTGTGCACTATGAGTGAGTGTTAACCCCTTAAGCCACTGACAGAGGAAGTGCAGACTCATCATTTCAGTTCAGAATCCCCAAGACCAATTTTTGCAATGCAGTTAGCAAAGCAATGGAATTTTAACAACACTGGAGAGATGGTCTTTGAATTAGTTATGGGAAACATCATTGGGAAAATAAGAGAATCAGGGGTTTTTTTTTATTTCAAAGTAGAATTGAAGAGTATGTTCATTTGTATACTTAGTGTTTTCTCATATTCCATATAAATTCATATATATTTGCTACTTCATCAGAACTACTTTTCAATTAAGAGTCCACATGTGACTTTACCTTTGTGCATTTTGCATCCTCCCATGGGGAAGGAACATGCCACAAATTCAGGGATGGCGTATCCCTCCATTTGTATTAAAGATGGGGCTATCCAAGTCTGGATCTTCTTTTCTTTTCATTTCTTGCTCTTTTTTTTTTTTGCACTTAAAATTTGGCAAGCATCCAGAAGAGAAAAACAAAAAGAAAATGCCCCATTATTCTCTCAAACCATAAATAAGGAACTAAAAGGGACCTAGGATAAAGAGAAAATGTTGGCGTATCTAGCTAATTACAATGTCACTGGCCACTAAGTGCAGAACCAGGACTTTCTGTGCTATTGTTTGGATCTGAAAGTCCTCTGAGGAAAGGGTTCACGTCAAAATAGAGCATTTATAGTTTTAAAAGATCGCAGTTTGCTTCCTGTGGAAAAATATAACTACCTGGCCCTGTCATGATTAACCTTGGATTTTTGTGCATTTAGGAGAAATTGAAGTTATTAATATCTCACAGACTCAATTCCTGCACCTGTAGCATGTAAGACACATGTGCCTCTTAGCATTAGTATGTGTGTACACATAAATTAAAAGCTCAAAAAAGCAAATTATCATTGTTTCTGTTTTCCTTTCCAAGGTAAAGGGAAAATGTCCCTCTTCTTACCATGATCCAGCTTGTTTTCTGTATCAGTATTAGGGATGTTCACTGATACAGAGCCAAGCTGTAGACTGCAATGGGAACTTCTTGTTTATATGGAGTCAGGGTTTCTGGTTGTTTGTTTGTTTGTTGTTGGGTTTTCTTGTTTAGTTTTGTTTTTCAATGAAAGGATTCTATTTGAGACTCTGAGAAGGTAGTTTCTAAAGTGAACAGCAAATTAGAGGAGAAAGTCCCAATTACACAAGACAAATTCAGCAAGGGGATTGAAACACTGAAACAAAACAAAAAAATATTTGGGGGATTAAAGAAACAATAAGATATTTTATCAGAGCACATTTTCTGGAATAGCTTATGATCATTAGTCCTAGGTGGCCAACAGCATGTCGCAGATGCACAGAGCCCAGGAGCTGCTCCATCCACAAAGCTGGATGCTTCAGTAATGGCAATGAGTTCAGTAATCTTTAGTTCATATCTGAAGGACAAAGAAGCAGATATTGATGCTATTGAAGGATGACAGGACAGTATTGGAACAGATGCATTCACCAGCAACAAGCAAAAGTCATCAGGCAGACAAGCAATGCCCACCTCTTCCTGTGGGACCACCCACCCGAAGGAGCTGCCCAGCCCAGGGGAGGGTCTTCCCTCCTTGACAACCTCCTGAAATTGTCTTAACAGATCCACCAGAGGCATGCCTCTTTAGTTCTGATTTCTCCAGTTGGTAACTGGGATGAACCATCACATACAAGGTTGTGGATTTTTTTCATGAATGGATACTGAATTCTGTCATCTCTCAATATGACTTATATGATTTTCTTCTTGAGTTTGGATTGAATTAATTAGTTTTTAAATGCTGAGTCATCCATGTACAACCTGGAATAAATCCCATCTGATCATGGTGTTTGTTTCTTGTACATTTTGGATTTGATTTGTTAGTTTTATTTAAATTTCAGGAATTCTGTTCCTGAGAGATAATTTCCTGTCATTTTCTGGTAGTGTATTTGTCCAGTTTTGTTATCAAGGTCTTGTTGACCTAGCAGGATGCATTAGGAAATAATCCTTCTCTCTTTAATTTTACAAAAAGACTATAGAGGGTCAATATAACTTCTCCCTTGCATGTTGGTAGAATTTATCATTAAATATATCAGCCTGATGCTTTTTGTTTTGAAGTGGAAGGTCATTACTTGCTGAGTCCTCATTTTAAGAGCTATAGAGTTCCTCTCAAGAGTAAAATCATGCTTGATACCAGGAATTTAGCCAGTTACATGGGGCTAGTAAAGTCATGGATCTTAGGGAAACCTACAGCTGCCACTTCACCAAACCAAAGCAATCCCTAACTATATTTTAAGTATTTGTCCTTTTTATCGTCATTATTATTATTATTTTATCTTTATTTTAATCTTCAGTCTTGTGCTTACTGTGCAGTCTGCATACTAACTGTTAGCTAAGATACAAAGGCTAGTTCCTGATTACCTTTTTTAACAGAGGACATGTGCATTCCTTATCCTAGTGAGGAATTTCTCAGAACGGCCTCAAAGTCTAAGCATAGTAAATTGAAAGTGGTAGCAATAAAACCAACTGTTTATTCTTCTCCAAGTCACGAAATTGCTGCCCACTGTCAGATAGGATTAAAGCTCTCTCCACCACCTCTGGCTTTTTATTAACTTTGGCCCAAGAAAAGACTCATCCCACTGACAGCTGTGACCATGGAATAGGGGGAAATAACTATTATCTTGGATATGCCCCTAATCACCTGCATAGGTGTCAAAGGTCAGACTGCTTGAACTGGCAATTTTCCACTGCCAAAGTGCTCGTCCTGAAAACTCATAGTCTTGGCACTCTTATGTGGTGTAAATTGGGCACACTAGAAAATATAAATCACAGAATTTAACCCTGCAGTCAGGAGGAGTTAATATTTCCTCACACTCAAACACGGCACTGAACACATGCCTGTCTGTTTTTGAAAACCCCAAAACTTACTAAATAGCTACAATATAAATTATTTTATTTCACAGATATAAAATTCTCTATTGTTTTGTTTTGGTTTTGCTTTCTCCTTTTATTTCTTTCAGTGATAGCCCTCAGCATTGGTTGAACCTATATTCTCAAGAACCCCCTTCACTTTCCCACTTCCCCACCCCCACTAAATTATTGTTAAAATATTAAAATAAAACCATCCATAGAAGGCAGCACCGATGACATTTCCACCTTCTCTGCTAAAGACTTCAAAGCGAGTATATAATCACTTGGTGATATCCCTGAAGAGTCCTGAGACTGTCTGAAATTACTTTAATGGCTTTAGCTCCTTCACAAAACTGCTTTTTCAGATGAGCTAAGACATAGATTTGAACTGATCTGTTCAGTAACCATGTGGCCTTTGGCAACAGCTCTGTAACATCAGGTTGTTGAGCCCTGTGCCTCACCTAGAACTTTCTCATGAACATATGTGGGTGTTGTTCTTTCCTCTATTTATAGAGAACCAGAGTTTTAGGAGGAAGGATGTGCCCAGGGTCTTGTAGCTCCAAACTGACACCAATGCACATTTTATTTTGTTAGGGTTACTGTTGCTATGATGGAACACCAAGACCAAAGCAATTTGGGGAGGAAAGGGATCATTTGGCTCAAACGATCATCACTGAAGGTAGTCAGGACAGTAACTCAAACAGGTCAGGAACCTGGAGGCAGAAGCTGATTCAGAGATCATGGAAGACTGATCCTTACTGACTCACTTCCTGTGGCTTGCTCAGCCTTAGTTCTTGTAGAACCTGAGACCACTAGCCCAGGGGTGGCACCACCTACAATGTGTAGGGCCATCTCCATCCATCACTAATGAAGAAAGTGGGTTGCTCACAGCCAGACTTTATGGAAGAATTTTCTTAATTGAAGTCTCTCCCCCCTGCTCAGATGACTTTAGCTTTGGTCAAGTTCACATAAAACTAACCAGGACATCCACTAACCTCAAGACCACCACTGCCACCACCACCCTCCCGTCTAACAAGTTACACTTCATGGTGAAGGATAGAATTTCTTTCCATTCCCATCTTAGTTTACTTAGTTTAATCCCGTCATGATTCTATGATTTAAATTTTCTTTTACAGTCAAAGTAAACAAAAAGTTATTGATGAAAATTTAAGACAAGCAGTGATCATAATTTATAGTTTAATCTATTTGTAAAGAGCACGTGCTTTGTAAGTGCTTTGTCCTTCAAATGGGTGATAAATGCTTTGCAGAAGAGAGTGATTTAGAGAATAATTTGTCTTTGTCATTTGGAGTTGGAGTTCTAACCCTTGTAATTTTTTCAAATCTCTGGAAACTTTCCAAAAATAAAAGGTATTTATTCCATAAAATTCCATCTAATTTTGGACATCATTCACAAAACAAAAACCAAAATAATTTTTTTAAGGGAAGAGAACTCTCAAACTCCTACACGATGGGAACTATGGAAATTCAAGGAATACTGAGATCAGGAGAAATAGTCTCCCCCAGGGAAGAGTACACAACTGGCTATCCAATACCAAATGGTCAGCCCTGAAAACATACATACAAGTAACATTATACAAACTAAGCTAATTATATCTAGAATATATATGTTTGGATGCATCTGAGATGTTTGTGACTTCACTTAACTCCAGTCCAGTGGTTCTCAACATGTGGGCCGCAACCCCTTTGGGAGTCAAATGACCTTTTTACCGAGGTCACATATCAGATATCCTGCCTATCAGATATTTACATTACAATTCATAACTGTAGCAAAATTACAGTTATGAAGTAGTAACAAAATGGTTTTCTGGTTGAGGTCACCACAGCATGCAGAGCTGTATTAAAGGGTCACAGAAATAGGCAGGTTTTAGACTGTTCTAGTCTTACCATAAAGGAGTATCTACCGACAGGAAGTTACATCATCATCTTCTTCCACTTTCAATTTTCTGGATTTATTTTCTTTGTTCAGAGTTTCAAGTTGTGAACTTTTGGAATACTTTAATGATGTATTTTTTAATGATGTATTTCTAGATTGTATTTTTTAATGTAAAATAATTAGTCATTTTCATTTTTCTCAAACTTGGACTTTCATCCATTATCTATTCATGAAACCCCAAATGTTTGTGGATGGGAATGTTTTAATATAGACCACAAGTTGTTGAGGCTTGACTACCTTTTAAAACCTTGGTCTGTGCTGGGAAGGGAGCTCAGTGAGCAAAGTTCTTGATTTACAAGCACAGTGACCGAAGTTCTGTCCCCAGAAACCACATTCAAAATCCAGGGTGGGTGTCTTACACCTGTGATCCCAGCACTGGAGAGGCAGAAACAAGTGGATCCTTGGTACTCTCTGGCCAACCTGTCTAACACAATTGACAGGTTCCAGGACAATGAGAGGTTTAGCCAGAGGGAGAGAAAGAGATAAATATAGGTGGATGGTACTTCTGTAGGGACACCCAAGATTATCCTCTGGCTTCCACATACATTTTCACACACACAAACACATGTGCCCACAAACATATACATACATACATGCACACATGTGTGCACATCCACATAAACTTTGCTCTTTTAATTTTAGAATTTACATTGAACTATTTTATAGTTATATTTTTATTTTCAATATTTTTTCTATTTTAAAGTTTGAGGTGTTAATAAGCTCATCTGATGAATTACAATGATTTTGTAATTTCTAATTTTTATTAACTGGTTCCAAGTGTTTGATCTGCCTTTAAAATTTCCTGTTTCTCATCTATAATGCCTGTTTTATGAGCCTTGGTTCCCTATTTAATTACTCAGGTTTGTATTCACCCAGTTTTCATGTTATTACAGTGACATTGTGTTGCAGGGGGCAGCCTGCTTGTTTGTCCCAGCCACCCAGCTAGTTTAGTCCCAAAATAACCACATAGAAACTATATTAATTAAATCACTATTTGGCCCATTAGCTCTAGCTTCTTATTGGCTATTTTTTACAGCTTAATTTAACTTAATTAATTTCTATTAATTTGTGTATCGCCATGTGGTCGTGGCTTAGTGGGTAAAGCTCTAACCAGCGTCCATCTCAGGCTGAGGATCCAGGGCATCTTTCCCACTCTGCTTTCTTCCTCCCAGAATTCAGTTCCATCTTCCTTGCCTACCTAAGTTCTGCCCTATCAGGCCAAGGTAGTTTCTTTATTCATTAACCAATACAAGCAACACATAGAAAGAAGGACCTCCTACACCAACATTGTTCTACATCATTTTAGTAAATTTTCATTGGTTTCTAGGCATTTTAATATTTGATATTACATTGTTACATTCTGAGTTCTATATGAAGTGGTACTCAAACTGCTTGCAAATCAGCTTGATCCCTTTGAAGCTTCATTTTAAATTTTATTAGAATAGCATATCCAATTTAGGAGACAGACAAAGAGTCAAGGAATCCTCCTGGGATGTCACATGATCCTCTCTGAAGTTTCACCTGTCTCCAGTAATTCCCTTTACCTCACTCTGTCCAAAAACTGGTCTTTTCCTCTTTAAATCACTGAGATGCATACGCTGCTTGGGCTCTCATTTTTGAAGCACAGTCCAGTAACTGTGTACTGGCACAAAGTCCACGTGATCTGAGAGTACACGTCATTTCCTTTTCTTCCCTTTGAAATCACAGAACTTTATTTCTGTAACTACCTCCTTAAAACTTTGAAGTATTCATTTTTTATGTTTTAATACTTTAATATATTTATGACCAGAGAGTTAGGATAGTATATATTATTTCCACATTCTCATACATACTAACTGAGAGACCTGCTATCATTTAGGTAGGGGAAAAACACAGGTTTGAGAAGCCTCATCCAAACTGCACCTAAGCCTCACATTAGCAGAGAACTTGGTAGAAACATGGCAATTTCCCCTCATCATCCCCATTTAACGACAGAAAGGCAGGATCTTACATGCTACAAACTGGATTATATGATGCCCAAACAATTTTCCTAGACAGTGTCAACAATAAAAAAAAAAGAATTGAGCAAGCACAGAGTAAACATATACAATAAATAATCAAGAGAAAATTAGAGAAAAAAAACAAATAACTACCTAATGAGAATGCCACAGTCAATCATCAAGAAGGCTAAAGTACCCGTAAATACTGCATTAAATACCCAGAAATCAAAAGGACAGGCAAGTAAGGCAATAAGAAATAGGACAGACCCACCGAAACAACCTAAATTATGTGTCTCAAGTCCTAAAAAGCTAAAGAACAAACAGTGCCTACTGCTATAAACATTACAGACTTATAGCTGAGTTTCACTAAAAGGCAAATACCAATGAATATGTACATTATGATTCTGCTAATCTATAAATTACATGAACAGCTAAAACTGTCCTGTGAAAACTGAGTTTGTGTTAATTTGTGGGGGCAGTAGTACCTGTGAGTGAATGTAATGGTCTACCACTGCTTACTATTCTGAATTCAATTCTATTTACAATAGGCAATTTTTCAAAATTCACTGAATTTTCCTCATGACAGGTATATTTAACTTGGGTGGGTATTACTTTTCAGTATAGCATTTTTCCATAGATTCACAGATTTACTGACATCAAAACCAGTTTTCCCATCTTTATATTTGTAATCTGTATTAATTAGATTTTGGGGAGGGATGGAAAAATCTCAGATAAACAACAAAAGAAGGAAAACTTTATTTTGGCTCAAGAATTTCTGTGGTTTCCATTCCACATTGGCTGGGCCTACTGATTTGGGCCTGATGAGACTCATGTTAATGTACGCCTATTGAGATAATGAAGCTCCCTCAAAATATTTTTTAACTACCAAGAATAAAATGATAACAATTGTTTCTCTAGTAACTTGGTGAAAATTAACCCAACTTACATCAGAGTCCAACAAACTTGTACAATCTGGTTTCAAAATTACTTTTGTATCATCAATTATTTTTCAATTCTACTTAAAGAGTCATTTATATGTTTTTCTTTGCAGTGTGTTGTTTTCAGTCAGTCCTCACAGATGTATAATAACCTTACTTTTCAGAAATATTTTCAAACTAGAGCAATTTTAAAAAAAAATGAGTGACTATGTGATATTTATTTCATTCTCCTCTAGAACTGCATCAAAACACGTCAACAAGGACCTTGGCAATATGGAGGAGAATAAAAAGCTAGAGGAAAACAACCACAAAACAGAAGCCTAAGAGAGGAGTGGTTCCAAGTCTCCAGGTAAGTAGGACTTGGGGGGTGTCCTAGAGGCGACTCCTGGGATGTGGGGAAGCCCTGTGGGAATGAAACCCAAACTTCACTTGCTAATGCTTCTTAATTATAGCTCCCCAAACAGAAAGATGGCTTCAAAAGGGACCATCATTGACTCATTGCTTTCAGAAGAAAGGCTCGTTCCAGTCCCCTCAACCTCCCCAAAGTAATTATTATCCCTGAATAATAAAATCCATTTTGGGGATTCTTTTGACATCTCATTTGCATTTTGTTTTTTAATGCCAAAAAATTTTGCCGCACACAAAGAAGCTTTATTTTATGAGTTGGTGTTTGGGTTCAGTAAGCACAAACTCTAAATTTATTTTTAAAACCCATTAGAATAAATTTTAATATATAAATACTTTAATCCAAGGATATGGCATAATTGTGAGTGTATTTACATAGGCATCTCTTCACTCGTTTTAATGAAAAGGCTGACAAGCTAGTACACATGCACACATACAGAGGCTTTCTTCTCGGTAGTAAATGTATACTATGTTTGTATGAGTACATATGCACACAGGTACCTACATGTACAAACACATGAGCATAACATATGTATTAGTGCTACATATATTGCATATATTCATCTATATTAACTGCATCTGTACAATTTTTAAGGTGGTCTTGAAAAGGTATATGTCTCAGTGATATTACCACATACAACTTGATCATTTTCTTTTTGTGCCCCCTTGAGACCAACAAAGGCATCATTTGAATTAATTAGTCTGTGTGTCACAGAGATAACTGCTACCACTAGCAAGGTGTAAAAAGCCCAACTGCACCAGGAGATGGTAGCATACACCTTTAATTCCAGCACTCAGGAGGGAGAGACGAGTTTGAGACCAGCCTGAGCTACAGAGCGAATTCCAGTGCAGCGGTGAATACAGACAGGAAAACTCTGTCACAAAACAAAATGAAGCAAAACAAAACAAACAAAAACAAAACAAAAAAACTAACAAACAAACAAAAGCCCAATGCTGTGAACTTTGGGTATAGTATAAATTAATGGCAAGTCACAGTCTGAATGGGTCATTTGAGCTGATTTCACAGCAAAGACAGAGGACATGGGAAAGAATTACAACTGGAAGGCTGTCCCCAGGAGAGAAATGTGACAGAACTGAAATGAGATCAGTTTACAACGTCTATTAGCTGGACTCTCAAAGAGATTGAGGAGTGAGCACTAGACTCATGTTCCTACTCTGCTCGCTGGGACCCAGATACCTCCCTGGCACGTCACACCTTCTTCTCTGTCACTCTGCTCTCTTTTTCTCAATTCCATGTAAATGCACTCTTTGTTGGCCTCAAAAATGGGCTGCGTTCCATCTCACTGTAGAACTGAAGACACGCCCCACAAATTAGACTGTGATATAGGCATGGATGCATTTTAAATCTGAAATGTAATGAGATATTCTCATTATTAATGACATTATTAAGAGGGGAATTATTATTCCCCTCTTATCTTTATACAAATTAATCATGTCTTGCAAAAGGAGGACAGGAGAAAGGGATAAAGGAAAGGGATTGAAGGAGGGAAGAGAGAGGGAGGGAGGGAAGGAAGGAAGGAACGAGACGTCATCAATTCCAAAACCGTGTAGTAGAATGAGTAGGGCTGGGTTGACAGTTGACTCAGGATATCAGGGTTCTACAAATAATCCCTTCTATGATGTAATTATTGCCACTTTTAGACCAAAGGATCTGTTGATGGTGAAAAATGACTGTTATGGTAACTGATATGTTTTCTCATTTCAGAGAAAACCCATATAGACAAATTGAAGCATGGACATGGATTGTATTTAAGACATATACAAAGACAATGACAGCAATTCATGGTTCAAGTATTAAGCAGTTCATCCTCCCAAGCTGTCACAGGATCTTAGAGAATTATCTCAAGTGAAACAATGAAAAAAAGTTATAAAATCAAATAACAGCAAGATTTGGCAGCCATGATAATAGGTCATATGTTGTATTTTGTTTGGTTTTTTTTTTTCTGTAAATGTCTGCACTAAGGATTTCCTTTCAGTTTGCCTTTTATGTAAATTTTTTACGTAGCTATTTTTATACACTGTAAGCTTTGTTCTGGGAGTGGCTGTTAATTGGATGTATAATGTAATGTTTTATTTCAATTGTTTATATGGATAGTCTGAGCAGGTACGGTTCTGATTCTGATTGCTATCAATAATGCCTCAAATTTTCTTACAAGGACCTGAAACCCAAAGGTGGCCGTTTGCGAGGTTGGGGACATATACCTCGCCCAATCAGAAGCTGGCTTCTTAATTCTGAGAATAGGAGGCCAGCCCAAGCGAGAGTCAGGAGCACTACAGGGTGTGATGGCCTGTGAGCCTCCAGCATGCTCTCAGAAGCAAGTCCCAGATACAAACATCAACACCACGTGAATGATACTCCCCAAATGACAATTCTGTCTTCTCTGAAGAAGACATGCACAGAACTTGGGTCACATTTACTTAACAACACCTTCTAGGAGATTACACTCAGTCAAAAGAAAAGTTAGGAAAAAAATAAGAAGAAAACAAAAACTAATGTGTCCGAGAAAGTTGGAAAAAATGACAGCTAGCGTTCCCGTTTTCACAGATTACAATGTAAATCACTGTAATTATAATTGGTGTTAAATCCTTTGGGTTATCCACTGCCTTAAAATGACACTTATTTCCTTTAAAATAAATAAAATAAGAGATATCAGTCAGAATTGCAGATTTATAACAGTGGTCATTATTAAAGCTGTGTTATTTTCCACAGAATATAGAATATATATATTTTTTTCGTGTGTGTTTTTGTTAACTACGCTACAGATATTGAATGCACCTTGAGATAATTTAGTGTTTTTAACTGGTACATAATTTATCAAGCAGTACATAAAAGTGTAATAATAAAACGTCTATGTATCTTTAGTTACATCAGATTTGTAACTTTATAAACATGTTTTCTGCCTGAGGAACTTTTTAAGGAGGTAGTGTACATGGGAACTTTTTGAAGTAGACTGAATGAGGGCCAGTAGCAATTTGTGACTAGACTTTAATCTTTGCTCTTTCAGGTAGACGCTTGGTTTCTGGGATTACACTGCACAGCCATTTTGTCTGGGATTTACGTGTATAACTTTATCTGAGAAAATAAAAATGACTATTTCCAGGTATAGCACTATGTTCTGTGAGAGGAAAAGAAAATGTGGGGTTTGCCTTTAGACTCAAAGATTAAGCTGTTTTGAAGGCAATAAGAAACTAATCAAGATTTATCTGTGAAGGAGGTTGGGAATAATCTTTTGCCACTTCTGTGTATGGAGAGATGTGTCTTTGTACATTTGTAACCACTTGATATCTGAGCAATAGTGTCTCAGCTTAATAAAAGCTTCCTATAGTACATTGGTATGGACTAAATACACAAAATATTCTATTAGACTTAATGCTGTATTAAATATGGGGGAAAAGAAAACATGTTATTTTGCCTCTAAACTTTGATTTACTGAAGTTTTATTTGGCAAGAAAAAAATTGAATCTTGATCAATATTTAAACCAAAGGGAAAAGGGAAAAACAAAACAAAACCAAAGTTCTTTGTTTTGCATGGCTAAGCCATTCTGTTTATCTCTGTAAATAATATGATTTCTTTTTGTTTTCTTTTCTTTTTCTCTTTAGAATTTTGTTAAAGAAATTCTAAAAGTTTTAAACACCTGCTTTCCACAATAAGCCATGAACACTACAGTGAGATTAGTTCTGTATTATTTTTTTTTTGCTTGTTTTGTTTGCTTATTTTTTTCCTTTGGTTTGGAAGATCAAAGGTTTAAAGTCTTACTCCTAAGATGTGTTTGCAGAAAAGTAACAGGGCAACAAAAAGAGAGTGTTTACTTCTAGTCTGGCGCGGTGTACACTTGTAATTGTAACTGAGTCCACGAACAGCTGTTATAGCCTAGACAGCAGCAGGAGAGACTCAGAGCTCTCGCGCAGGAGCCGATGTTTACAAGAGAGGACGGACAAGATGACCACTTCTGCATCAGTGTCTGCATAAGGAGGAAGCTCGGGCGCTCTTGAGCAACTCCGCGTGCTTTCATGCAGGAAGGAAGCTAATTTGCAGTTCTACTTCTGGGGTTTCTTCTCTCCAGTTGTACAGTTGGCCACGGGTTTTTAACCAGTTCAAGGTTCACTCCCTATATGTAATTATAGGAATTGTACGTGGAAATGGATTAACATATCCCTCTATGCCTAAAAGAAAATAAAAATGAAATATGTCTTCACATATCTCTCATAGATGTCTGCCTCTTGTCTGCAATGGGATGGTCATGTACAAAATGTGATTTTATTTAATAAAAAGTGTAAAAGTTGATGTGATTGTCCATCCTTCTGGATTGGATTATGAAGGAATAAATGTACCTGTACTTCTTCCAGTCAGGAAGATACCTTGAGTTCTCACCAGTGGCAGTTTCTCAAGATGTCTTTCTTGACTGATAGGGCCACAATGCCCAAGGCTAACCCATTTTGCTATCCTTAGTTTTTAATTAAGAGGACCCTCAGTTAATCTTTCTTTACCTCACTTTAGGTCACCATTTGAAGTTATCTAGATATGAACTTTCATAGAAATGTGCCTTTTTTATTAAAGTAAGGTTGATATATATATTCAAGGTGAAAAGTAACATTTTTGGAATAATTAGCCCTCTGGCCATAGTGGCTAAAGCGTGGAATCCCAGCCATCTTGGAGGTTAAGGTCAGTCACCAGGAGTTCCAAACTAGTCTGACCTACATCAGGAATTCCAGACCAGCCTGCACTAACAGAGTAAAGCCTCATCTTAAAAAGTTAAGGAAAAGCTGGGCTGTGGTGGCGCACGCCTTTAATCCCAGCACTCGGGAGGCAGAGGCAAGTGAATCTCTGTGAGTTCGAGACCAGCCTGGTCTACAGAGCTAGTTCCAGGACAGGCTCCAAAGCCACAGAGAAACCCTGTCTCGAAACACCAAAAAAAAAAAAAAAAGGTAAGGAAAATAGTTAAGAGTTTGACTTCTCCTTTTCCGATTTGTAGCCCCTTGATCTCCTTTTCGTTGTCTTGTTGCTCTAGTGAGGACCTCAAGAACTATATTGAATAGATATGGAGAGAATGGACAACCTTGTCTTGTTTCTGATTTCAGTGGGATCGCTGTGAGTTTTTCTCCATTTAGTTTGATGTTTTCTGTTGACTTGCTGTATATTGATCTATCTACATGGGAAGTAGAAGAAGACAAGATCTCCTGAGTAAATTGCAAACATGGGGACCATGGGAGAGGGTTGAAGGGGAGGGGAGAGAAAAGGAGGGGAGCAGAGAAAAAATGTATAGCTCAATAAAATCAATTTTGAAAAAAAGGAAAAAAAGAAAAAAGTTTGAACCCACCCCTTTTCTAGCCATTCATGAATCCTCTACTCACCAAACATTGTAAGTAACATACATCCTCACTTCCCAGTGGAAGGTCAGGGTTGAGTGCTGTGACTCCCAGAAGCGCATTTCTGCATCAGCCTGACGCCTTGACCCAGACTGCGTAGACCTCAGTTTCTCAGAACACACTCCTTCAAGTTAATGAAATGAAAAGATAGTAATTTACACGTCAGCTGATGGGACCAAAAAGATGATAATTTTAAGATGACTTTATAGTGGTATTATATAATTATTCTACTGTATATAAGTGAATGCACTTGAAAAATTTTTTGATATTAAAATATAATGACATCTCTCTCTCCCATTTCCTCCCTCCATATCCTCCCACATATTCCTCCCTACTCTCCTTCAAATTCATGGGCTGTTTTTATGAATCATTATTGTATGCATATGTATATATAAATAACATATATGTACACATGTATACATTTATATTCTTAAATCTAACCTGTTTAGTCTGAAAATGCTACTAGTATGTTTCTGTGTTAATTATTTAGCACTAGACAACCATGCTGTGCTCCTCCCTGGGGAAGGTCACCTCTTCTGCACCCTATTTTATTCGATATCACATTTGTTTGTTTTGTTTTTCAAACAGGGTTTCTCTGTGTAGCTTTGGATCGGGCCCTGAAACTCACTCTGTAGACCAGGCTAGTTTCGAATATCAGAGATCCTCAGGCTACCAAGTGCTGGAATTAAAGGCCTGTGCCACCACCACCAGGCCAACATCACATTTTAAACACACACATATTGCTGTCGTATTTAAGAGACTGTAATAAGACAGACATGAAGTAGATGTGTTATTTCTCTGTTTATTGACTTTCTTCTCTCTTGATAGAGATGATGCTATAATCCTAAGCTCACAGATGGAGAGAAACTGAAAATATTTGTTTACAGTAACAGAGGGGTCAGGTGGTGCAAGATGGTCCAGTACTTATGTCCAAGATTTCAAAGTGCAGGCTGCACCTGTTCTATACTCATCACCTCTCTTGTAAAAGTATACATCCCTCACTATGAAGACCCCAGGAAGACAACTTCACATTCAGTACCCAAACATTTCCTCTATTAACCATCAGAATCTCATTGAAATTAAGATAATAAATAAAAACCATAAAATTTTATTCAGAAGATGAATTTTTGTGTAAAAGACAGTTGCTTATAAATCCTAAATCTGAGGAATCCGATAGTAACTAACGCTATCTTTATTTTAAAGTGTAATACAGTATACTTGACATTATATGCATCACATAAGAATGTATTTCCGTAAAAGTAGGGTGGGTTTCTTATGTAAGCCTTTTTACAAAAATGTGTTCTTAAAATACACTTTCTTCGGGAGGCATGAAGGCAGAACCCTGGAGCACATTTTCCCTCAGTCCTCTGTCTTCACCAATTCATCACCCTCATTCAAATCCAATTCATTTCACCCTAAATTGCCTTTCTCATTTTTCCTTGTAAATGCCTTTTACATTCAAAAGTATTCATAGGAAAATGAATGCATGGGCACAGAACTTTAAAAGCACATCTCATGTTCAGGTTATTTATCTTGTCTCTCTTTGTTAGCTGTCTCTGGGGAAGGTTTTACTTTGTAACAGCAGGCTAGTAGAATGTGAGAAATGATCTCCAATTACCAATATAGACGTATGTCAACATAGACACACGCTGAAAGGACATTTTAATCTCATGATGTGCATGAGAAAACGATTTGATTAACAGAAGAGGAATTCATTTAAATAATCACAACATGGAAGTAGAAAAGGAGTGAAGATAATCATTGTGTGAAGGAGTGAAGATTCATCGATGGGTGGCATTATACAGTGGTTCAAGGCCACCTGAAGGCCAGCAACTGCAATAAACTATACACAACTATACATAATTGTGTAGACTCCATACCACTAATAAACACACGAGGGCCTCAGTGCCATCAATTAGTATTATATTCTCTAAAAGTCTTGTATTCTAGACATCAGATGCTATGGTATCCTAAAGCAAGCTTTTGATAAATATATGCTTTTGAAGGTTGCCACAGCCCAGTTTGGACTATTTGGCAATCAAATAATCAAAGTGAAATCTCAAATCTTCTTATAAATATTTTCCCTATGATTCCTTTTGGGGGTAGGCAATGGTAAATTGAGCTTAATTATCAGTTGAAAGTACCTGGATTTACAAAGAGATGAGAAGTTCATTTTCACAGAACAAAGTAGATGGAATTAGTCCTCTACTATGCTTTGAATTCTCACCAATGGAGAAATCACAATTCTTTAAACAGAAGATAGTTACTACTTGGAATTTGATTTCTGGCACTCTCCTTAGAGTTAACGGTTAATTAAGGAAATGGAATGTTTTAGTTAAGAAAGGGTTTATATCTGAGAAATTGGGTCATTCCAGAATGGTGAGCAATTTTGGAAAACTCCCTTTACTCTGAAATTTGAGGCTTCTTT